>NC_054482.1:114082810-114382810 GCF_017639515.1 Carcharodon carcharias
AGAATTCATGAAAATGTCTCATATTGGTGGCTGCAAATGGGAATAGTCAACTCTCAGCAGCTGAAAGATTTAGTTGATCATGTTTTTTTTCTTAGCTCAAGGCATTGTGCAATGAAAATACCTGCCTAGTAAAGAGCTCAACGAGCAACACAATATGCAAGTCTGTGCAAAATGCACATTTAAAGTTGAATAAAGATAAGGACATGTGAACATTGAAACATGGGTCTATTCAACTCCTGAAGCCTGGTCCACCATTCAATTAGATCATGGTTGATATACATCGCAACTCCAATTTCCACCTTAGCTCCATAACCTTTAATATCTTTACCCTACAAAAAAATCTATCAATCTCAGTTTTGAAAATTTCAGTTTTGACAACATTTTGGGGGAGAGTGTTCCAGTTTCCCACGATCCTTAATTTGAGCAAGTGCTTCCTGACAGCCCCCCTTATATAACTAGCTCCCATTTAAACTTATATTCTCTTGTTCTAGGCTCCAGCAGCAGGGGAAATAGTTTTTCTCTATCAATCCTGTCAAATCCCTTATATATATTAGATACCTCAATTAGGCGATCAGATTGTGGAATTTTGTAACACATGTTTGAATAGCTGTTGCAACTAAACATCTCCAGCAAAGTTTCCCCATTTCTAACCAAATTCTTCCATTGACTGAACTTCCTTCAACTCAATCCCAAATGAAGAAATCCTGTTTTCCAAATGATGGAGTTATTGATGTGGAAATAACGTTAGTCTGAATAGGCTGCCACCATCCATTGACGCAACTTCAGTCCATGAGCGTTTCCCTCCACATGTTACTCAGCATCCAGTTTAGTGTCCAATTTACAACCAGCTTCCAGCAAGGGGATTTGAAAGGTCTTTTTACTACGTTCATTTAGTAGCAACAAGTAGTCTATATAAATTGTCAGAAGATCAAATTGTCTGGTTGAACAAATGGATGTCTATCCTCTTCTAGATCTTGTAACTATTCGTCAGAATGGGACTGGAATTAGTTTAGAAGCACCCTCAATCAGTATTGACCAATTGTACTTTGATGGATACAAAGTGCAGGTAACTCATGATTATTAACAAATTACACCTTCAACTATAACTTTAGTGAACTGTAGTTGATATATGGATGTTTTTTGCCTGTGCGTAGGTTGTACTTGATCAGATGATGAGTAAGACGTGTGGTATTTGTGGAATTAATAATGGCGAGCAAAAAATGATGATGCCAAATCAAGAGGAAGCCAGAGATGTTGAGGGTCTTTTTGAATCATGGACATATCCAGGACAATCCTGCACAGATGGTAAGAGAATTACAACTCATTTTAAATCATCCTAATTTCTTCTGGCCCTACAACCCTCTAAGATCTCTGCATTCCACTAATTAATTGCTCCACATTGGCAGCTATACCTTCAGCTGCCTGGTCCCCAAGTTCTGGAATTCTCTCCCTAAATCTCTTTACTTCACTTTCCTCTCTTAAGGCACTCCTCAAAAACTACCTGTTACGGACAGGAGGAGGATTAGTTTAAACAGCCCTGATTTCTCCTCTCACTACCCGTCTGGAAACAGAAAGGTGCTTTTTGATTTTTGACTTCCTCCTTTATAATTGGCGGTGTGTTTTCCCCAACCCCTCAGTTTGGAGTGATCCAATCCTCTACTAATAACACCACAGTAAACACGAGATAAGGTAAAATAAGAGGGTTGGTTTATTTTATGTACACACCACAACGGGAAGGGATTTTGCAACATCCATAGCTTTTTGCATTCATACAATAAAAAAGAGATAAGGCAAAGAAAGAGGTACAAGGTAAGATCACGGTAAGAATAAGAGTTATGGTTTCACCTGAGTCCAGATCCCAGAATCAAAAGTCCAATGATGTATTCCTTCAGAGGTTAGCACGCTGTAACTGCTGCAGGGTAATCCGACTTTCTAGAAGCGAGGATTTGTACAATGGGAGAAAGCACATAGAGATGAATTTTGTCTTGAAGGCACAGATGCAGAAGTTCCAGAGTTCCAGTAGTTCACAGTGTAGATGAGGGCCAGGCATTTCACCTGGAAAGAGCTCTTTCTGCTGCTATCTCTTAGATGTTAAAATGATACACTGCCGTGTGGAACTGAACCGAGGCAATATTACAGGTTCTAGCAGCTTGGGGGAGATCATGCGACATACCTCCCACTTCTTATTTGTTAGGGACATGGACAGGGTGGATAGGGAACAGCTGTTCCCCTTAGTTGAAGGGTCAGTCACAAGAGGGCATAAGTTCAAGGTGAGGGGCAGGAGGTTTGGGGGGTGGCGGGGGAGGTGAAGAAAAACTTTTTTACCCAGAGGGTGGTGACAGTCTGGAATGCACTGCCTGGGAGGGTGGTGGAGGCGGGTTGCCTCACATCTTTTAAAAAGTACCAGGATGGGCACTTGGCACGTCATAACATTCAAGGCTATGGGCCAAGTGCTGGTAAATGGGATTAGGTAGGTAGGTCAGGTGTTTCTCAAGTGTTGGTGCAGACTCGATGGGCCGAAGGGCCTCTTCTGCACTGTGTAATTCCGTGATTCTCCTGGGTGTTGGACAAAGGATGTATTTTCCCAGGTCTGGAATCGTGAACTGTTTAATAGAGGAGTCAAGGTCCCTTTTGGTCGTTTGCAGACAGACTGTCTCCATTGGCCGGAGCCCTGCCTTAGAAATGCAAAGGGAATTGTTGTATTTCTTTGGAGTTTGATTGTCGCAGTAACAGGGGCATTTGCACCTCTTTAATAGATAACAAGATCCCTGCTGGTTTCTGAAGGTCAGAGATTCCTCTGGTAGGAGTCACGACTAGTCAGGGTAAAGCATTGTCCAGTTTTCAAATAAAAAATAATAATTTTATAAAGTAGCCAGGTTGACATAGAAATATATCTGGCTGGGACACAGTACTTTGAGCAAGCTTTTAGTCATCTGCCCTAATATCTCCTTAAGTAGCTCGGTGTCAAATTATTTATTTTAATGTTTAGCATAAAGGGAATTCATAAATACAAGTTGTTACATTTTGTCTCTCAGCCATATTATCTGCATTTTTTCTCTACAACAACACCATACTTTGTTGAATTTCAGATTGCAAAGTTAGACGAAATTTTGTGGAACTAGGAAAAACTGCCCAGTTTGAAGGGCAGGAATTCAAATGTTACTCAGCTGAACCAGTACAACGTTGCCTGGAAGGATGTTCGCCGATTGAAACACTCTCTCGCATTGTCAATTTCCAATGTGTACCAGCCAGTAAGTCTCTAGTACTAAAGTATGTTCTTTAATCAAGAAAAAAAAACAGTAAAATCAAATTTGTGACAAGGAAAAGAGACATTAAATAGTTAGGGAATTCTATTTATTATTATATCGATGAAATTCTCTTGTTTCAACAATGATTAGGATCTGACAAAGTGCACAGATTAACACATTCCTTCGATCCTGTGCGGTTTTAACATGTTAGTTATTGTACTGATTGGGTTTGCCTTCCAATGCACATTCCCTATACTGTATATCACTTATACTTACTGCAGTCTACACGGACATAATTTTTTCAAATCAGTGACAATGAAGAATATGGCATCATTTCTGAACAATATGTGAAATTGAACTTTATATATAGTGAAATTATATAAAAATATATAGTTATTCCCTCTTCCATGACATTAGATATGGGGGTTCGAGACCGAGGGTTTCCCCCTTTGAGGTGGGAGTCAGGAATCAGCTCCTTTCCCCACATTGCCATCTGCCTCTTCAGTGGCCTTGCCCACCCACCATATTTTCACCCTGCAGAATCATGGTCAGCTTGAAGTCAAGTTGCTCGCTCCCAAAGCAGAGACAGAAATGGAGGTGAATGAATGCTGAGGTTGGTTGCTTAAAAGGCCCATCTCCATTTGTTGTTTCATCGGCCCAGTTCTATAGATGAGTGTGAGGCCCGCTAACCCTCAGTCCTCGACACCCCTCACCCCATGCAATTTTAACATGTTATTGTACTGCTTGGGTTTGCCTTGCCAATGTACATTCCCTATACTCATCCCCCATTCCCACCTATGCCTTCTACCTCCATTGGCCTCTCCATATCCCTTCATACCCCCTCACCCCCAATCCCACGCAGTCACCCCCCATAACCCCTCACACCCATATTTGCTCACCCACCCTGCATGCTCACTCACCCAGTATCCCCTATGTACAGAATTCCGGAACCTATAACAAACAACCCTCGATAAAAACATTGAGAAGTCTTTGAGATGCTTATAAAACTGTTCAGATAAATAGTCATTCAAAAACCACTTCAAAAACATTATTACATGCTCATAAAACTGTAAGTATAAACAAAGTCATGGTCCCTTTGACAACTGTGCCAAGCTGAATCCATTAGTGGCATTTGGAGCATGCATAATGAGATTCTGTTGACTGAATTCATCAACAGCCCCTGATGAATTTAATCCATTAGTGGAGTTTCAAGCTCAGCCAAGCATTCAAAATAGGATTCCACTTCACAACTGTGTTACCAAAAACTCCTGAGCTTAATAGATTAAAGCCTTCGAAGTAATTGAAAGAGCTCAGCCATCTGTTCAAGCTTCAAAGCAGGGGAACACACTTCTGAACTGTCACTCAATGAAAAGATTAAATCACAGGGTACAATTGACATTGTCAAATCCAAATAAAACTCTTTAATGTTCTCCAATGCATCAGAATTATCTCCTATGTTCACGATGTTGATAAATATAATAGGCACTTAACTTGTAAGAGCAAGGCTCTATCATCAATCACTCCATTAAAAAGACATTTAACTTCTCTTGCAGCATTTCATTATGACATGTGAAGTTAACACCTTTTGAACTTACCTGTAGAAAGGTTCCCAGGTCCATGGTTTATGACACTTTTGATCTGTTGTGAACTATGCTGCCTTTAGCAGCTGGCCCCAACTCCATCAAAATTGCAAGGGGTCCAAAATGTCTATTCCTGCAATGGAAGTGGAAGATTGGGAGTACTGCATGCAGGCTTACGAACCTCCCCGTTTCATATGCCCCTAAAAATTGACAGCGATTGGAATGGTGACAGGTCTTCCACATGAGGGAACCGCTCACCTTTATCTCTGCCCGCCCGACACAGGTTTGCCCCACGTCAGGATGGTAAAATCCAGTTCCAAGTGTTTACTCTGCAAGTCAAACAAGATCAGAGGGCAAAGATTAATTGGACCAAGACAGAGGAAGGTTATCGGTAAGGGAAGAATGGATAGGATAGACGAGAAGAGGAGGGGTAAAGGTAGAAGTGGAGGTAGCGGAAAGGAGAAGGGAGTGTATTTGGGAAAAGAGGAAGTGAGAATGGGAGGAGAAGGCATAAGAAAGGACAATGGCAATAAGATCAGGGGAACTAAGATGAGGAAGCTACCTCAAGATTCTCTGCTCCTCAGCTTGAAGATCTCTTTTTAATCTGGGAGGGGTTAGATTGACAGAAACCATGTACTTTCTCTTGAGACCTGCCTGCCACCTCAGAATAGTGAAATGTTGGACATATTCACATGGCCCATCTGCCTCCAATCATTTCACCTCCACACCCCACAGTTGGTCACCCAAAATGTCCATCCTTCCATACCAGTCAGAAAGTGAACAATTTTTGAGTGCCAGTCAAACAACCTTTTCCCATCGGTAATATTTTTTATAATTAATCAGCAAAACTTTGCAAAGAAAGTTAAGAACAATAAGAATTCCCAGCAGGGTCTTGGAGAATAATCACTGGCAGGAAAAGTATTTGTTTCTGATTTTAATTCCCTTTGAACACTTTTATTAATAGTTTTAAAGATCATTGGGTAATTCCCGCATCAATCTTGTCTAAATTCAATGACTAGGATTGACTTTATGCTCATAATCTGTATGTAACTATCTTCCACTCACTGCATTTTCCTGGAGAATGTTTTGTGTAATTGGACTCCTGTGTCCTGATGTAAGTTCTGCCCCTCTTCTAACTCATTGGCTGACAATAGATACTCTGAGGCAGACAACACAACGAGTGGGATTTTCCAGCTTCGACACCACAGTCACAGCGGGAAAGGAAAACTTGGGGAGCTGTTAAAAGTCAACGGCTCTCCAAATTTTCCCATCCCATCCCACTCATGGCAATGCCTGCCGGTGTCTGGGCCCCTCTAGCCTGCTCTGCCATTCAACTAGATCATAGCTGACCTTCTACCCTCAATGCCATTTTCCCCTCACTATCCCCATATCCCTGGATATCTTTAATGTCTAGAAATCCATCAATCTCTATCTTGAGTATGCTCAATAACTAATCCTCCACAGCCCTCTTGGGTAGAGAATTCCGAGGATTTACCACCCTTTGAGTGAAGAAATTCCCCCTCTTCTCAGTCCTAAATGACCTGTCCCGTATTCTGATATGGTGTCCCCGGTTCTAGATCCCTCCAAGTCAAGGGAAACATCCTTCCTGCATCTACCCTGTTGAGCCCTTAAGAACTTTGTACATTTCAACGAGATCACCTCTCATTCTTCTAAACTCCAGAGGAAACAGGCCCAGTCTCCTCAATCTCTCCTCATAGGACAATCCCACCATCCCAGGAATCAGTCTGGTGATCCTCTGTTGCAATCTCTCTATGGCAAGTGTATCCTTCCTCAGATAAGGAGACCAGAACTGTACATAATGCTCCAGGTGTGGTCTCGCCAAGACTACACAATTTCAACAAGACATCTTTACTCCTGTTCTCAAATCACCAAGGCCAACATACCATTTGCCTTCTAATAGCTTGCTGTACCTGCATGTTAGCTTTCAGTGACTCATCAACAAGGAAACCCAGGTCCCTTTTGACATCAACACTTCCCAGTCTCTCAACATTTAAGAAATATTCTGCATTTTTGTTTTTCCTACTGAAGTGGATAGCTTCATATTTTTTCACATTACATTCCATCTGCCATGTTCTTGCCCACTCACTTGGCCTGTCTAAATCCCCTTGAAACCTCTTTGCATCCTCCTCACAACTCACATTCCCACTTTTTTTTTGTGTCATCAGCAAATTTGAAAATATTACATTTGTTGCCCACATCCAAATTATTGATATATAGATTATGAATAGCTGAGGCCCAAAGACTGATCCTTGCAGTACCCCATGCGTCAGAGCCTGCCAACCAGAGAATGACCTGTTTAATTCTACTGTTTTCTGCTTGTTGACCAATTCTCAGTCCATACCGATATATTGCCCCCAATCCCATGTGCTCTATTTTTGTTAAGTAACCTCCTGTGTGGGACCTTATTGAAAGCCTTCAGAAAAATGTAATTACCACATTCACCATTTCCCCCTCATCTACTCTGCTAGTTACATCCTCAAAAAACTCTAACAGGTTTGTCAAACCTGATTTCTCTTTCATAAATCCATGTTGACCCTGCCCAACCCCACCACTATTTTCTAAGTGACCAGTTATCACATCCTTTAATAATAGATTCTAGCATTTTCCCTACAACTGACATCAGGCTAACAGGTCTGTAGTTCCACATTTTCTCTCTCCCTCCTTTCTTAAATAGTGGGGTTCCAATCTGCAAGAAACCTTACAGAATCTTTAGAATTTTGGAAGATGACTACCAATGCACCCACTATCTCTACAGCCACCTCTTTCAACACTCTGGGATATAGATCATCAGGTCCAGGGATTTATCAACTTTCAGTCCCATTCATTTCTCCAGTACTACATTTCTACTAATACTAATTTCTTTCAGCTCCTCATTCTCACCAGTCCCATTTGGTTCTCTCGGGTTCCTGGGAGGTTTTTTTTATCTTTCAGCATGAAGACAGACACCAAGTAGTTGTTTATTTTCTTTGCTATTTCCTTATTCTCCATTATAAATTCTCCTGTCTGTGCCTGTAGTGGGGCCACCTTTGTCTTTGTTAATCTTATCCTTTTTATCCACCTGTAGAAGCTTTTACAGGCCGTTTTTTTTGTTTTTCGCTCATTTACTTTCATATTCTATTTTTCCTTTATCAGTTTCTTGGTCTTCCTTTGCTGAATTATAATGGTCCCAATCCTCAGGTTTACTACTTTTTTTTGGCAATTTTATAGGTCTCTTCCTTTGACCTAATGCAATCTTTAACTTATCTTTAGTAGCCATGGTTGGATCACCTTTCCTGCTGGGCTTTTGTGCCTCAAAGGAATGTAAATTTGTTGTTACCCATGTATTAATTCTTTAAATGCTAGTCATTATCTGTCTACCATCAGATCTTATAATGTAGTTTCCCAATCCACCACAGCCAATTTGTTCCTCATGTCTTCGTAGTTTCCGTTTAGATTTAAGACCCTAGTTTTGGATTGAACTACATCCCTTCCCAATTTAAAATAAAATTCCATCATATTATGGTCACTCATTCTTAAGGCTCCTTTACTGCCAGATCATTAATTAGCTCTTCCTCACAGCACAACACTAAATCTAAAATAGCCCATTCTCTAGTTGGTTCCTCAACATAATGTTCTAGAAAACCATCTCGTATACATTCCAGGAAGTCATCCTCCTCAGCGCAAGTGCTAATTAGGTTTACCTGGTCTATACTGATGACCCCAGTTCACTGATGGAAGTTTGTTGAAGGCTGTGGCTGCTGCACAACCATCTATGGCAATGTGTGTGCAAGCGCAAATCGATTCTCAAAACTTGACTTGCAATGGTTGATGATACACATTAGTTGCTGCTTTTATACGTAACGTAACAGCAACACATTTGCACTGGAGAGTTGCAGTGTTACCTGCAGATAAACGTCGACAACCTTGCATTTCTTCTTCCCTGGACAAAGCCTGACATTTGGAATTTAAGTGCATTTTAAAAATGAATCTGTGAGCCATTCTGCAATTTAAATATATTACTCCATGATCTCCATTGATGACGTTCACAGAGGGTCATGTTCAGTGCAGTCTGTAGATTGCATGGGGTGGGATGGGGATAGTTGGACCAGGGAGAATTATAGAGAGGCAGCTAAGGAGAGTGGGGAGGAAAAGGAAGGTTGGGTATAATAGGACAGAGGAGTTAAAAGGCCAAGGACTAGGGTGGGGTGGGAGGGGCCATAGATGGGTAGGCTGGAAAGAATTGGTCCCAATGGATTATACAGTGAATCTGGAAGCTCAGAGGGCAATGGCCACATTGCTTTAGCCAATGACACTAGTGCGGTAAGTCTGGTTAGAATGGGAAAGAGAGGGTGGGAGTAGGAAAGGACGGCTAGAGAGGGAGAGAGAAGAGAAAGAGCAAAGGTTAAAAATCTCATCAGCCCTGCTTCAGAAGCACTAGATCAGCAAAACCAAAGATACAAACTTTTAAAGTCTGAGATTCACGCAGACAATTCCTGCCTGATTAATCACATAACTGGAATGGGATCATTGAATGGTTACAGCACAAAAGAAGGCCATTCTGCCCATCATGTCTTGTTCTCAGTAAGAGCAATTCAGCCCATAGCCCTTCAAATTTTCTCTCTCTTTAAATAATTATCTGAAGAGTTGCCTCTGGTTCTTAGCTTTTCCTCCGGCTCTGGACTAACACCAATACCATGCATGTTTTAAAATAAGACAACGTTAAGGAGAGCAAAAACAAAAATACCAGGAAAAACTCAGCAGGTCTGACAGCATCTGTGGAAAGGGATACAGTTGATGTTTCGTGTCTGTATGACCCTTCATCAGAACTAAGACATATAGAATATATGTCTATATGTCTTAGTTCTGATGAAAGGTCATACGGACTCGAAACATCCACTGTATCCCTCTCCGGGTATTTTTGTTTTTGCTCTAGATTTCCAGCATCCGCAGTATTTTGCTTTTAACCTTAAGGAGAGGTTGGACTGTTAGAGTGGGACATCCATGGGAGAAATTTTATCCTAAGCCTCCTAACTGGGATTGGATCAACCTCCGGTTTTACACCTCCGTATGACTTTAATCCTATCAAGGTGCAACGTTTCCGCTATGGTTCAACAATCAGAGTGACAGGTTTGCATGAGAAAAACTCATTCTAAAAATGGTGCTAGGGTTTTATAATAACAAGTTGATCCAAAAAGTGTGATGGAAGGACAAATGTGCAGAACTAGTGACAAAGAAAGGGTGGGAGGTGGTGGTGTAGTGGTAACATCACTAGCAATCCAGAGGCACAGACTCGGGGGACCTGGGTTCAAATTCCTGCCATATCAAGCTGGTGGAATTTAAATTCAAATTAATTTTTAATAATTGAAAGCTGGCCACTCTGAATACAATTACTAAAATTGCTGCTGTCCAGACCCACAGCAATGTGGCTGACTCTGATCTGGCCTAGCAAAACACTCAGTTCAAGGGGGCAACAAATGCTGGCCTTACCAGTGATGCCCACACCCTGTGAAAGAATTTTAAAAAAGCTGGGGGGAGCAGACTGATTGGACAGCTCTTGAAAGAGTCAATACAGAGACACAATGGGTATATATATATATAAATATATATGTATATATATATATCACAGCAAACATGAGAAGTCAAAAACTGCACATTTTTAATATATTATGGATTACATACGCACATGGAAGTATTTCCTTTAAACTAGTTCTTCTCATGCATGTTTTAATGTATTAACAGATCGTCCTGTGGATGCAGCTTTCATATTCAGTTTCCGAAAGAAGTCTGTGGATATGAGTCACCCTGTGGATTTGCACGCTGACTGTTCATGTCACTGTACTGATGTATGAACCCTTTCCACATGACAGTGGAACAACAGTGTTCACCATTCATCAATGTTATTAATTCCTCGACTGTAACAATTACAAACGTAAATCTCCATGTTATACTAATTCTTTTAAAAAACATGAGCTACAAATTTGATATTTGACAGGAACTGCACAGCTGGTTATTCTGGATGTTTTAATCTATTCCAATAAAATCTTTTAACTCTTGCGAAGTTGAATTAACAAATATGCGTCAATTATTTACTTATCTGCTTTATTATTTATTCACGTCCCGACCCAGGACTTGAGCACAAAAATCTAGGCGGACACCGCAGTGCAGTGCCGAGGAGTGCTGCACAACAGAGGTGCTGTTTTATGGATGAGATGTTAAACTAAGGTCCCATCCGCCCTATCAGGTGGCCATAAAAGATGCCACGGCACTATGTTAAAGTGGAGCAGGGGAGATATCCCTGGCATCTGGGTCAATATTTAAATCTCAAACATCACAAAAGTAAAGCAGATTATCTGGTAATTTCCACATTACTGTTTGTGGGAGCTGGCTGTGCACAAATTGGCTGCCATATTTCCAACAACAGTGACTACATTTCAAAAGTACTTCATTGGCTGTAAAGTGCTTTGAGAGGTACTGTGGTTGTGAAAGGCGCTATAAAAATGCAAGTCTTTCCTTTATGCTTTGGTGATGTAAGTAACTGGTTTTATATGAACACTGACTGATTACTCTTTAATCAGGAATATTGTTCCGTGGCCATTCCTAGTTCTTTCAATCTATTTTTCTACTAATTGTTGTCATGAAGTTATTAATGTATATACTTTGGAAAATATTTTTCTTTTAAAATGGAGGTTTAGTCTGTGGGTGTGTCTTAATTGGATTAAAGCCAGCTAGTCTGGGTGCTTTGATATATACTAGCTTTGATGTGTAAGAGAGACAGCATGCATTTGCATTTTTTGAATAGAGCATTCAAGAAGAGAGGTGAAAACTTGATGTCTTTCTAGCAGCTGCCAAACAATATGTTTATATTACTAATGTTGGTACAATGAATGGGGTTTCATTGTTAAAAAGGTAAAGTTCAAAGAGACTGGTGAGACAATGAGAATTTGAATTCAATCAGTGGTGGTCGGTATAACTTCAGTAGTTTTCAGGTGGGCAGAGCAGAGGTAATATAAGATCAAAAGGCAGCTGCAAGCCTCCAATTGGCTTCACAGTGAAAAGAACCTCATTTTGAATTCCAAGGTGAAAATGCTTTGCCTCGTGTTTAGTTAAGTCTAGGGATTGCTGTTGCTTTAATGGAAATTAGTTTGGGAATGTGTTAAAAGTAATGATAGTAGTAATTTGTAGCCATGTGTATATATATTTTGACCTGTGTAAATTAAGTTAAAGGAAACACTAACGTAAAACCTCGAAAACTGATGGTCTGATTCTTGAATTTAGAGTCGCATCTCAAATTTAACACTTAAAATTATAGGTTATGACAGTTGTTTAAAGTTTCCCTCTGAGACTTTTTAAACTCTGCTTTACCAACTGCATCGGCCCTAACAATTGTCCCCATTGAAAATAATTTGCATTTATATAGCATCTTTAACATTGTAAAACATCCCAAGGTGCTTCACAGGGGCCATTATGACACCGAGCCAGAAAAGGAGATATTAGGACAGGTGAAAAGGGTTTTTATGGAGGCCCTTCAAGGATGAGAGGCAGAAACAGAGAAAACAAGAGTCAGAGACATAGAGGTTTATGGAGGAAATTCCAGAGAAATTGGGCTCAAGTAGCTGAACACATGGCCAATGGTGGAGCAACTAAAATTGGGATGCTCAAGAGGCCAGAACTAGAGGAGTGCAATACGACTGAGTGGCATGCTAGGCCACTTCAGAGAAGTCAAAAGTCAACCACATTGCTGTGGATCTGGAGTCACATGCAGGTCAGACCAGGTGAGGACAGATTTCCTTCTCCAGAGGACATTAGTGAACTAACTGGGTTTTTATCCCAGATTTATTCATTAATTGAATTTAAATTTGTGCAGCTGCTGTGGTGGGATTTGAACTTATAATGCTGGAGTATTATCTCAGACCTCTAGATTATTGGCTCAGTAACATTAGCATCCAGTCTTCTGTACTCCTCAGCATCTTCGTATCTTTGGTTGATGTTCTTTTCCTGGTTCGTCTTGCTGCTCCCCAGTTTTTTTTCCACCAATCAACATTCACATTGGTTTAGCAATCCATCATTCTTTGTTGGTTCCCCATCTCCATCGAATGGTAACTTCTGCACTCTACTTAACCCATCTTTTGAAAATTTCTCACTCTTCACAGGCCAGGGGGTAATGGATGGTTCATGGCAGGAAGATATAATAGTGAGTGAGTAAGTGAGTGAGAGAGTGAGAGAGACTAAGTTAAATTAAAGGCAACTGGTGAAGGCTTTGATGTATCAGAAGATAAAGTAGGTTTGAAATATTAAGTAAACAAACATGGGTAAGTTTTAGAATGTAAGAAGTAAAGGGAACATTTGTATTTTAAATAAACCAGGCTAGCTTGAATTCAAAGGACCTTGACCAAGTTTCACCTAGCCAGAAGTTGTTAAGAAATAGTGTTTATTTTTCCCAAAGATAACTGGTAAAATTGGTACTATGAGAGATTTTTTATTTTTAGAGTGGTAAAGTCCAAAGACATAGTGAAACAATGGGAATTTGCATTCAAAGGGGAAAATATGTATAAAGGAGAAAAGGCTGTGAGTAAGGGAAGGCATTCTAAGATCAAAAATAAGTGTGAAAAGCCTCCAGCATCTAAGCCTCAAGCTGCTGTCTACAAAGAGCCAAAGTTAAGAAAACTCACTTTAAATTGGATTGTTCAGGGTATTATCTTTCTTTGCCTGGGTCTTTTAAAATCTGTTTGTCTTACTGTTGCCTTAAAAGTGTAACTGGGGGTTAGATTAACTAGAGGATTTAAAAGTTATCATGGCAGTAATTTGTAGATGTGTGCACTTAAAATCATTTCTCCTATTAATAAAAGTTTTAATTTAGTTTTGTAAGAAAACTATAGGACTCAGTGGGCTTATTACCACTGAATTCAAGGCACGCATCTCAAAATTTATACAAATTGCAAAACAGTCGCAGCAGTTGTTTCAAGTTTCCCTTCGGGATTTGAGCAGCTCAGCATTTACCATCGGCTGTGCCGTAACATTCATGTACCAGCTCATCAAGAGAGGGAGGTCACAGACCAGTTCTGCTATAGGTAAGGGCTCAATGGAGTAGTGTACAGGAGTATGCTGATGCTCATGCACACAGAGGCTGGGTGCATTGACTGGCCTGCCAGACTGTCTCCTGTCACAGCGAAGGAACGTGGAGGAGTGTGGCTCTAAGTTGACGGAGGGCATCCTGCAGAGCTTGGTCTCTCCACAGCCTCTGCTCCATCTCCCTGTCGTCCTACAGCTCCCATACCTGTTGCAGCCTTTATGTGGCTAGGACACCAACTCCTGTGTCCTCCTTGTGAAGATGTAGCAAAGCTCCCTACCAAATCCAGGAACTCATCACAACACCTTTAACAGCACTCGACAGAACTTCCAGACTTTTCAAATACAGAAAATTAAATCTTAAACCTTACCTACGAGTTGGATGCCTGGTCTTTTAGGCAATGCCAGTGCTGATCCCTCTTGCAGTTTAATGCTTGTTCTTTGATGAATGACAAGCAAATACATACGCCGGAACTAAATATTCCAAATCTGGAAGTTGAGCGTCATATCAGCGGAATTACAGATCCAAATTTTACACCTCATAGTTCAAGCATACATCAACCATGATCTAATTAATTAATAGAACAGCCTCAGGGAATTGCTGCCTATTTCCATTTTCCTGCATTACCTTTCAGTTTAATCTAATACAGCTTTATTTTTTTTTTAAAACTAATTTCATGGGATATGCCTATCGCTGGCTAGGCCAGCATTTATTGCCCATCCCTAAATTCCCTTGAGAAGGTGGTGGTGAGCTGCCTTCTTGAACCGCTGCAGTCCATGTGGCTTGGTGCAGTCAGAGTGCTATTAAGAACAACCAGGATTTTGACCCAGTGAGAGAGCGAAGGAATGGCCACAGTTCCAAGTCAAGATGGTGTGTGGCTGAGAGAGAGGCTTGCAGGTGGTGGTGTTAGGAACATAGGAGCAGGAGTAGGCCATTCAGCCTCACAAGCCTGCTCCATCATTCAACTAGATCAGGACTTGTCATCTACCTCAATGCCATTTTCCCACTCCAATATCCCTGGGTGTCATTAGTGTCTCTGTGCTGAACATACTCAATGGCTGAGCTTTCACAGCCCTCTGGGGTAGAGAATTCCAAAGATCCACCACCCTTTGAGTGAAGAAATTCCTCTTCACCTTAGTCGTAAATGGCTTGCTCCTTATTCTGAGACCAGTTGCTCTTGATTTTAGCTACCCGCCCTCCCATCCCTTCCACCAGCTAGGGGAAAACACCCTTTCTGCATCTACCCTGTCTTGCCTCTTAAGAATGTTGTAAGTTTCAAATAAATCACCTTTCATTCTTCTAAACTCCAGAGAATACAGTCTCCTCAATATCTCCTCATAGGTCAGGCCCACCACCCCAGGAATTAGTCTGGTGAACCTCCGCTATACACCCTCTACGATAATCCTTTTTTTAGGTAAGGGGATCAAAACGGCACACAATACTCCAGGTGCAGTCTAACCAAGGGTCCTATACAACTTAAGACATTTTTACTCCTGTGTTCCCTGCATCTGTTGCCCTTGTACTTCTAGGTGAGAGTTCACGAGTTTGGAAGGTGATGCCAAAGGAGCCTTGGTGAGTTGCTGCAGTGCACCTTGTATATGGTACACACTACTGGCACTGAATATCAGTGCTGGAGGGAGTGAAATACATGAATTGGGTGCCAATCAAGCTGTCAAGCTTTTTGTGTTGTTGTTGGAGTTGCACTCATCCAGGTAAGTAGAGAGTATTCCAACACACTCCTGACCTGTAGATAGAGGACAGGCTTTGAGGAGTCAGGAGGTGAGTTACTTGTCACAGAATTCCTAGGCTGTGACCTGTTCTTGTAGCCACAAGGTGGGTGGTGCAGTTCAGTTTCTGGTCAATAGTAACCCCATGATGTTGATACTAGGGGAATTCAGCAATGGTAATGCCTTTGAATATCAAGGGGAGAAAAGCAGGGCTGTTCTTCAGTATCCTGGCTGATATTTACCCTTAATTTCCTACATTCCAATAGTGAGAACACTTCAAAAGTACTTCAAGGGTGTCTGGTGGTCAAGAACAGGGCTATGTAAATACAAGTCTTTTGTTAAGAAACAAATTATATGGGCATTTATCTCATTGCTGTTTGTGGAAGCTTGCTGTATGCAAATGAGCTGCCACATTTTCCATATTACACAGGCTACACTTGTGAAGTTCTTCATTCAATGCAAAGCATTTTGAGATGTCCCAATGTCAAGAAAGAATATATAGTGCTTTTTACAACCTTCTACTATCTCAGTGCTTTACAGTCAATTGTGTTTTTTTGATATGTCGTCACTGTTGTAAAGTAGGAAACACAGCAGTAATTTTGTGCACAGCAAAAATCCCACAAACAGCAATGTGAAAATGACATAATCTGTTTTTGAGAGACATTGATTGAGGGACAAATATCAACCAGGGCACAAGGGAGAACATCTCTATCAAATAATGCCATGACATCAACCCATTTAACGTCTCATCCAAAAGGCAACAGTGCAGCATTCACTGTTGTATTGCACTGTCGGTATTGATTTTTATGTTCAAGCCCTGGAGTACAACTTGAACCAGGAACCTGTGGCTCAGCAGGAAGTATGCTACCAACTGAGCTGTGCCTGACATGCACCTGAAAGGCACTATAAAAAAAGCATGTGCTTTAATTTTAGAGAAAGCAAAGCACGGGAGGGGGTGCAGAGGAGATTCACCAGGATGTTGCCTGGGATGAAACATTTAAGTTATGAAGAGAGGTTGGATAGACTTGTGTTGTTTTCGTTGGAGGAGAGAAGACTGAGGGGCGACCTGATCGAGATTATGAGGGGCATAGACAGGGTGGTTAGGGAGCAGCTGTTCCCCTTAGTTGAAGAGTCAGTCACAAGGGGGCATAAGTTCAAGGTGAGGGGCAGCAGGTTTAGGAAGGATGTGAAGAAAAACTTTAACGCAGAGGGTGGTGACGGTCTGGAATGCACTGCCTGGGAGGGTGGTGGAGGCGGGTTGCCTCACATCCTTTAAAAAGTACCTGGATGAGCACTTGACCATAACATTCAAGGCTAAGGGACAAGTACTGGTAAATGGGATTAGGTAGGTAGGTCAGGTGTTTCTCACGTCGGTGCAGACTCGATGGGCCGAAGGGCCTCTTCTGCACTGTGACTCTGAAAGCAGAATTGTAACAGCAGCCTTCTTCCAACTTCCCAGACACCTTCTAATCCCTTTGAACAATGGAATAAATAGAAATAACATGTGCATATTCTGGAAAAGTGCAAACGAGTACATAAAATGATGGGTGGAGCCAAAGTATTGGTGTAATCGAATAATTGTTAGCACTGAACTATCGGACTTTGGCATCAAACTGGGTTCAGAGATCAAAATGAAACTGGCTAATCTTTTTATATCCCTTTCCCCACAAAAATTTCTTCCAACTTCTCCTATTACTATTGCTGGGGGAACAGTTCTGTGGGTATCAGCAGACATTTGGTGCCTCACACAAATGACCATTCTTCCCATGAGAGTATTAAACAAAAAAAAATAGATATGGATTTAGAGAGCACCATTCACAACCTCAGGATGTCCCAAAGCAATTTACAGCCAATGCAGAATTTTTGAAGTGTAAAGAGGAAAGACGTGAAGACATTGAAGAGAGTGTGGAAGACGTTTACGAGAATGATTCCAGGGATGGGAAACTTCAGTTATGAAGATAGCTTGGAGAGGTTGGGACTCTTTTCCTTGGAAAAAAGGCAGCTGAGAGGAGATCTGATAGAAGTATTCAAAATCATGAGGGGCATGGACAGAGTAGATAGGGAGAAACTATTCCCCATTGGCAGAAGCATCAGGAACCAGAGGGCACAGATTTAAGGTATTTGGTGATATGCTCCTATGACATGATAAGAAATCAAACTATGTAAATCAAACTTTATTCTTTATTGCTTATTTAAAAGTGAACTTTGCTCAAACAAAAGATGGCTGCCAGAAGTCACCTGCTGCCTGGAATTGTAAGGTGACCACTAAGGCACTGTATGGATTGCACTGGAGACATGTCCTGACATGGTGCTCATAGAATCTCACACTTGGGACTGTCAAAGTCCATTTCAAAAAGGAACTGTTGAAAGGAAAAGAACGTCATTTCCACCTTTATAAGCTTACTGCTCTAGCAGAGACTACTAAGCTACCCAGAAGAGGGTCAATAACTCGTTCAGAGGCTAAGGACTGGGACGTTATAAGCCACAAAACAAAAGCCAGATCCAGATAAGAGAGAAACATCCCTTTGTGACATCGTTGTGGAGGAAGGAAGTCACATGACTTGAATGACCATTTTGAAACATCTATACACAGTTGAGAACTTAGGAGCAGAGCAATCTGCTGATTTAACTCCAACCTGCAAATATCTGACAGCAGGATTGCAGGCTGACCAAGCAGTCTGCAACAAGTCCTCCACGAATCCTGTTTATCTAGAAGCCACTGGCTACCGCCGGCCAAGTCTCTGAATAGCAACCTCATCTCACTGCATCACCATCATCTTTACCATTTCTGTGGTTCTTTTTACTTTAAAGTATTCATGGTTGTCAAACCCCTCTTTCCTATCCTGCGTGAGTGCACGAGAGCAAGCGCGCGAATGAAGTAGCGATCATTCACCCACCACCACCCCCAGGTTTGAATGTGTGAATAAACCAAACTTCCAATTTAATCCTAAGGCTTTGCTGTGAGTCACTTTAAAAATTTACCACACAAAGGGTTTTTGGAAAAAAACACTACAGCCTATATTTAAAACAAGAAACATCTCTGCTTATGGACAGACTGAGAGAATAAAGTTCAATTTTGCCCCTCTCTCCTGTCCATAACATTGGTAAAAGTAGTAAAAGCGATGAGAAGAAACTTTTTCACATAGGTGAGTGGTTAGGGTCTGGAACGTATTGCCTGAGAGAATGTGGTGGAGAAAGGTTCAATCGAGGCATTCAAGAGGGAATTATATGATTATTTGAAAACAATGGGCAGGGTTATGGGAAGAAAGCAGAAGGGCACAAGGTAAAATGCGCATTTGAGAGCTGGTGCAGACAAGATGGCTGAATGGCCTCATTCTGCACTGTAACAATTCTGTGACTCTACATAAAAGTTCCAAGCATAAATGTATACATAAACCCATAAATGTACTCAGCCAGTAAACTTCTCGAGCAGCGGCTGAATTTAAACAAGATCTTCACAGTTTCAATTTCTTTAATAAAAGTTATTCCAGCAGATTTCCTGTAAACACACATTTTTATTAAGATCCCATCTTTCAGGGACAAGAAAAAAAAAATCATGTGTTACATTTAAAGCAGTACCTAGTTTAAAAAAAATCAAATTAAAATCAGAACAATTTACAAGGACTTAATTTAAAGTTGAGCAACTGTTGCTGGTAGAGATGATTTGACACGTGCAAGACATTTTGAGCATTGTCATTAATGTCGAAAGGTTTTAAAAAAACATTTCTTCAGCTGCTCTAGTGGTTCATATATCCAACATAAACACATTCAAAACTCATCAAAACATTAAAAAATTAAAAACCTCTAAAAAAAAGTTTGCACTTAATCCTTAAATAAAATCGATAGTGAAAGAGAAAAATAAAAAAAACCATTTACTTAAGAATGAGATTCTTCTGACCCAGTTAGATGTAAACAGTGCCCCTAAAGAAAACTAAAAGTCATACAGGCTTCCTAGTCACAACTCTCACCAGTTTCCACTTGACATACAAAGTGCTGCTTGAAGAGATCTTCAGTTCAAATGTCACTATGACATGTATAAATGCAAGTGCATTATTTAAATAGAGTACTACATTCCAAGAACCCAAGATAGATTTACAGAATCTGGAGTCATAATTTCTGCACAAGTCATTTGAGATTAGGCTCATTTGCAGATTGTAGAGAACTTTCATCCCACTTGCCATCCTCCTGCGAATGGTTCCAAAGCGTAGAACACCCGTTATAATACCTATGATCAGAGCTGGGCTTTGAAGTGCTTCTCCATTTCTCATGAGCCGCTCCACCACTGTTTTTCTTTACATCATAACTGTCCACATTTCCTCTTTTTGGTACAAGTTTTGAGCTGTAGTGAAAAGGAACAAAAACATTACATGCCAATCTGGATTACATTCACCTATATTTAGACCAAAGATCTGCACTCTAGTTTTAAAAAAAACTGAAATCAGATCAATCTATTTCTGTAGCTTTTTTAAATTCATTCGTGGAATGCAAGCATCGCTGACAAGAGTGGCATTTGTCACCCATCCCCAATTGCTTCTGATGTGATGGTGGTAAGCCACCTTCTTGAACCACTGCTACATACATTTCAATCAAACAGCAGGCAAGGGACAGCATTTTACAGCAGCATCCTGACCTACAGGGTTCTTCATCCCTGGACCTCACTTCACTTCCCAAAGCCAAATCTCCCACCCAAGCAGTTACAGACGTGGAAATAGAAAAGTTTTATCAGGATACCGGCTTGACTGAAGCTTCAAGATTCTTGCTGCTGCTTTGCAATTTAATACAGCTGAACTACTTTTCTTCCTCAATTCCCATCACAAAACACTCCTACCATCACTAGGTCTACTAAAAGACCAGACACACAAAATAAACCGGAAGTTTGTTACACACCTAGTTCCTGGAGTGAGGCGTATTGTTCGACCCGTTTCTGTGGATGTGGCACTATTTATTTGAGGAAATTTGGTACTTGTTGAAGATTCAGGTGTAGTTACTGGAGCTGTATTAGGTCGGAGGTAAGCAGATATATTTGGCTGTGATTGTGTCTTGTGCTTCTCCTGCTCTGCACCTAGAAGATAACTTAACTTTTACAGGCCATAATTATACAAATAAATAGAAGTGTAGTTGGTATACCATATATGCTCCCATAAAAGTTGATTTTGAGACAAAATCTTTTAGGCGAAAAGTAATGGATTCGACTTTTATATAGGTGACTTTTGAGGGGTTGACATTCATGCTTGATTTGAGCCCAAGTGAAATCCAAAGAATACTGTAATGAACTGCAGTAATTAAAGATGAACCGTAGTAACTGCAGGTGTCATTAATAATCACAACATGGTTTGTCATTCATAACCTATCACTTTAATGATTTGAATCAAACATTTAAGTGTATGAATGTTTTAAGCATTTACTTACCAGTATTCATTTTCATTTAGTATTTATACATTTACAATGAAACTGAATCATTATCACCTAGATTATACTTTGGTTCTGAAATATTTGGGCATTAATCCATGAAAAACTAGGGTTGACTTTTACATACTGTATTAAAAATTACTTTTTTTAAGGCCAAAAATCACAGGGTTGACTTTTACATGAGTATATACGGTACTCTTGAAAGTTAAAAGCACCTACAATGGTAAGAAAATAAAGATACGGGCCATGTTTACACTTGAAGGAACTGTATCAGAAGCTATGTTCTTTTGTTAAATGTTTGAGTGTTGGCAGCATGTTCAATTGCGGACATAATAACCACAGCCAGTAAATGGTAAGACTCAATGGATGGGAATAGGAAGAAGGAGACACGAGTGATTTTAAACTTCCTACTGAGCCCAAGGTACTGAAATCCAGACGGACAGATGCTGTGGAGAGAGAAAGAGTGTTAATGTTTCAGGTCGATGACCTTTTGTCAGAACACCTCAGTTAAAGACCTGAAACGTTAACTCTTACTCTTTCTTTCTCCACAGACGCTGTCGCACCTGCTGTGTATTTCCACCATTTTTTTTTCCATTTCAGAATTCTAGCCATCTGCAGTATTTTGCTCATGGAAACATGCAGGCAGGTGTGTTTTTTGAGTACTGACATCAGTAAATTTTGGAGAATTGACTCAAGGCTGGTCAGGAAAACTGCCAAGCAGAAAAAAAAAATTGGTCTCAGCCAGCACACTATAGAAAAAAATTAATTCAACAACGCAGCACTGCAGGAATAAAAATGAGTCTAAACATTGGCTAATTCAAGGGCATTAGAGGAAGAATCACAGTTGTCAAAGTATCAATATTTAATTATTTGCACATTGTTATAAAACTTAAAACTTACTGATAGACAAGGCACTTTGTGGCTTCATTATTTTTGGCCTTTTGCTCTCCACAAAAGGAGTCATGTTCAAAAACTGCTGCTTCAACCATGTTGCTCGTTCTTCCTCAAAACCCTTCCTCTGCAGACAGAAAATGGAAACAAGTTACAAAATGGCCCTTTTGGATCTATCGATGCATTCCTCCCACAACAGCTACAGCAGAATGTTCAACAGCTTGACAAAATATTCTTATAATTCTACATTTGTGTGCTAACTTCATAAATGTGAAATGCGTTCCCTTCAGAATCAAGTCAAAAAACAACGTTCTTCTGGAACTAGAAAAGAAAATCCTCATACCAATTACATATCATGCATCGGTTTCAAGTAGAAGTATTCTATAATATTTGGGCCTGTGAACTCTACCCTGTTTACAGCGGTGAATTACAGGAACTCAGTTGCAATTTACAATTTTTATATTTGCCATTTCATGATGGCTAAAAATCCTATCACCAGATGTGACTGCAGATTCTGGAATTCACAACATCTTTCTGCATGTCGCAAAATAACTAATCTCATTGATCTTTTGTGCTATGGTGTCAAATGTTCTACATAAAATGATTTTGGAACAAAGTTCATTACGATAAATGCTCAGCATTTCTGGTTACCAGTGCTCTCAATCGCTACAAATAGCACGACCAGTTCACAGCAAAAATGCAGTTTGCACGGCAATTCCAAATTGTGTTAAGGTACAGAATCTGCTGTACTGGTCTGTAAAATGACTGGGTTAACTCCATTCTATGTGGAGACTAACAAAAGGAGAATAACCAAGAACATCTACCTCATGCCCTAGTCTAATGGCTGCTTCTGTAAAGTTTCTTCTCTCTCTTTCAAAGTTTTTCTTTTGGTCATTAAATAGTCTCCACTCTTCTTTCAATCGTTCTTTCTCTTCGAGTAAGTAGCAGTCTCGTACTAATACAGCTGTTTCATCATCACACTGGGCATTAAGCTGTTGCTTTGGAAATAAAACACAAGCATAATCTTCATATCTGGAAAAATATGACCAGTTCAAGTAACTTTTTTTTAAAATTTTTCTTTTGTAAATACCCAACGCCTTTTCAAAAAAAAAAAGTGGATCAGCTATATTTGCAACCCCTCAGATAACAAGGCAATCCATGGCTACATGCAATAGATCTGTAAAAAAATTACTGCAGTAAAACTTGAACTTCAGCCACTCAATAGGTATGAAACATAAACACTAATACAGATCTTGCAGCCTTCCAGACGTAACACTGAGTTAATCAACTTCAAGTCATGAATTATTTCTCACATCTTGACCCCTTGTTAATTTCATTTTTAAATTTTTAAAAATTTTTTCCCCCCAATCTACTATAGGGCCATCCGTCACTTGCTTCTTTGTTGTACTTTCAGAGCACTGACCCTTGTTCTCATTAACACATTCTATCTCACCTTTATGCCGCTATTAGCACCTTAGTTAGTCTTTAAAACTACCATTCACACTACCTTTGTCTTATGTCTGTGACATCTTTGTCAATCTCTCCTAAGCTCCCACCTATGGGCCGGGGGCAGGAAGGTGGGATTAGAATGGGACAACAGGGTGAGCTCGGGCTGGCATGGACAAGATGGGCTGAATGGCCTCCTTCTGTGCTGTAACTTTTCTATGGTTCTATCCCTAGCCTTCTATTTTGCTCCACCCCCTCAAAGAGTATAAAATCTGTCACATTTCTACTGAGGGGAAACAAATAAGCAGAATTATTTTCAGGTTGCAAATAAAGTCAGCAACATCTTCAACATATAACCTCACTTCCCCTACATTAGCAAACAATTAAAGAGCAGAACTAGGTTATTCACCCCCCTCGAGCCTGCTAAGATCATGGCTGATCAGATTTTAACTCCATTATTCCACTTTCCTGTCTGCCCCCCATAACCCTCGACTCCTTTGTCAATCAAAAATCTCAGCCTTGAATACATTCAATGACCTTGCCTCCACTGCTTTCTAAGGAAGAGAATTCCACAGACTAACGACTTCTTAGACTCATTTTTAAAACTGTGTCCCCTAGTTCTAGACTTCCCCACAAGGGGAATCCACCCTGACAAGTCCCCTCAGGATCTTAAATGTTTCAATAAGAGCACCTCTCATTCTTCTAAACTCCAATGGGTATAGGCCTACCTGTCCAACCTTTCCTAAGACAATCCCTTCATCCCAGGAATGAGCCTTCTCTGAACTACTTCTAATGCAATTATGTCTAAGTAAGGAGACAAAAACTGTGCACAGTATTCCAGATGCAGTCTAACTAAAGCCCTGTGCAGCTGCAGCAACACTCCCCTACTTTTATTCTCGATTCCCTTGCAATAAATGCTATCATTCCATTTGCATTCCTAATGACTCACTGCACTTGAATACCGTGATTCACGTACCAGGACACCCAGATCCCTCCGTACATTAGTTCTGCAGTCTCTCGCCATCCAAAAACAGAACAATGACTACACTTCAAAAGTGCTTCATTGGCTGGAAAAGGTTTTGGGACTTTGGAGGTCATGGACGATGCTATATAAATGCAAGTCTTTCTTTCTCATACTCTGTACCCACTGCACTAATTGGTCACCACTGCTCAGCAGCTGGGTTTACAGGTGCTAAAAGTAATGTTGTTTTCACAGTATGGACTTGACACATGAGATATTATTTTAAAATCTAAACCATACCTGTAACAACTGTTGCTGGGCTTTGATCACATCCCTGCACTGCTGAATTTCTACCTTTAGCTTCTCAATTTCTTGCTCAAGATCATCTCTGCTGATAACTTCATCATCTTCATGAAAACCAGAGTTCACTAAGGATGCTGCAATAAATGAAATTCAGCCCATCAACACTGCATCAATCTGAGATATGCACAACAAACCATACACCTGCAAGTATGGTTGCAGTCAGGCTTTGCATTTTCCACCTACATTAAAAATCAATCAGTGCTTCAAAATTTTAGAAATACTCTTACTATATATTTAACACTTCAGCAAACCTTTCCCCAAACAATACGTAAGGCACAGTAAACATTGTAAACAAAATGTACAATGGCTTCATAAAATACAAGGATCCACCCAGGTTTTCTGACAGCTTACTCACTATAAGAAACACGCCCAAAACAGACAGCTCGCCTGCCAGCCTCAGAAAACTGTGAGCTTAAACTAACCAAGTGGAGTTTGTTGGGTTTTTTTTTGAAAAAAGGGACAGGTGAGAGAGACTCCTTCCTTATAAATAAGAGCCAAATACATGTTTTTAGGGATTTTTGAATTCCAATTAGGAGGCAATAAATTTCCTTTGGAAAAATGGAAGCATTAATAATAATATAGAGCAACCTTTCCTTTAAGCTTTTGCTGTCAAAGGACGTCGCTTGGTAGTAGTAGAGTCAATGGTTTGCTGACTAGACACAGAGTTATGACATGGCAGATGGTGTGTGCCAGGTGGGTCAAATCCACCATGGTCACAACTGTTTTGCAATTTGTATTTCATTTTGGAGATGCATGCCTTAAATTCAGGAGTAATAAGACTACCGCGACTTGAGGTTTTTAGAAAACTAATTTAAACATTTATTAACAAAAGAAAAGATTTCAAGCACATACATATGTCTGCAAATTATAAGAACTCATCCGGCTCCCAGTTACATCTCCATTAAGGCAACAGTAAAAACAAATAGATTTAAACAACATAAAAGCAGCACAATACTCTGGACAGTAGCATTCAAAATCAGTTTTCTCAGGTTTCTGTAGACAGCAACTTGATGCACAGAGGCTGGAAGCTTTTCGCACATGTATTAGATCTTAGAATTCCTTCTCCTCTTACACATAGCCTCACCTCCTTTATACATGTTTCTTTTTAATGCAAAAACATATGGGAACAATGGAATTTGCAACTTTACTTTTCCCATAATATAAATCTTTTTATAGTACTAATTTTATCGGTAATCTTTGGGAAAAATAAACACACTGTTTGGCTTGGCTTCTTCTGGCCAAGCGCAACATCCTACCATCTCTTTGAAATTCAAACTAATCTAATTTATCTACAAATGTAAATTTTCCTCATCTCATTCTAAGACTTCAGCCATGTTAAGTATTTAGCATTTCAAACCTAGCTTCTTGCCGATAACTGAAGACCTCTAGACTAGCTGTCTCCAATTCAATTAAATCCCACACGCACACAAACAAACTAATCTAAACCCCACTATTAACCCACTTTTACAATAAATCACAATAATACTATGAAAACTATTTTCATGACAACACTTGAGAGATTAGTATACAACTTTGGCAGTGTTTGTCTTTAAATGTTTCCCAGTTATTAAAATCTAATCTACGACACTCAAGCTAAAGAAATGAAAATGGCATATAATCCAATGCAACTACTCAAGCCAGGAATGTCCAAACAATAGCCCATGAGCCACATTATGGATTAGAAGCCCAGGCAATCTGGCACACAGTTCTATTTATACTTCTAATCCTTGCTCTTTATTTGTTCCATTTGACTTTCCATGGCTTGGAACCAGCTGTTATTAGTGCTTTCTTTACAGACTGCAAAATTCCATGGTATTCACTCCAAGTCACCCTCAAAAGACAAAGATTGGACCCTGCTGCCCTGGACTAATCTATTATAAACAAGTCAATCATACCTTGAGAGTCCAGTTTCTCAACGTGGTTTTTCAATATTCTCCACTGTTGCCGAATACTGTTGGTGAGCTGCTCTCGGACTGCATCACAAGAAAGCTCCAAGCTATTTTCTTTGTTCAATTCACGAGAATCCTCTTCATTGTCTGACCCTGCCTGTGCAATCAAGAGCTTTTTTAAAAAATTCTCCTTGATAGAGAAACAAAAGTGCTCAGGATAACCCCCAGCCAGCTTCATTTAAAATCTCATCCCTCAACATGAAATCAACAATTCCACTTTCCCAACAAAAATAGAAAAAAATTTAACACTTTGCAAAAGATCCTGAAAGAAAGTAAGTGAGACACTAAATAATCTGGTACTCATAACCCTATGTCTTATTATACTGTCACCACTGTGTGCTTAGCCCTTCCAATGCTCTCTTAGTTAAACAATCCTTACGAAATAGATTGAGTTAATTTCACCAACAGAGGAGTAGGAATCAATTGTTTGTAGGTACACTCATGGGAGTTAGATTTAATCTTACCCAGCAGCTTAGAGGGGAAGGTACATTTGCGGACAACTTTGTGGCTTCAGTTATTTCACAGAATAAAAAAAGGATCAAAATACACATCATTGCATCAAACAAAAAATATTCCTGATTTGTAATTATAGGCTTTACGGATCGAGCAATTGTGGCATCTTCCAGTGAATAGCTTAGTCAGCAAAGAACACCACAATCTGTACTATTTAATTGTTGGGAAGTCAATACTGGGTGACTTGGGCTACATGCCAGAATGGCACCTGTTCTTATGACAATTAGGCCTATTTTTCCAGTTTGGGAAAAGATGCACCACTTGGGAGAGTAATCAGCTCACAATTCAAAGGTTTCTGAAGCTGTTGTTTGCATTATCTGCAACACTTTGTTCTGCTGACTCTAACCTTCAGTAGGAAATCTGGGAACCAGAGGGGAAAAGTAGAAACTCCAAAATGAAAACTTGTTGCATCTTCTTTCTGGAGTAAGACATCTTCGTCTGTGAATGCCTCCGCTGCTACAACACCTTTGTGGTTACTCCATTCTGTTCATTTGAGGGGTTAAATCACAGTTCTCTGGATAGTGGCCCAAATGCCAGACTCTCACCATAGTAAGCCCGTCTGTCTCCTGCACCAAAATTTTATCTCTCATGCCCCTTGAGGCTAACCAGGATATGTTTTATTGTTATAACAGTTATGAAACTGAAATGTTGCATATTTTAAAATAGCACAAAGGAGAACTAGCTGTGTGCCGGATATTTAAACATTCTCAATTTTCCTGCACCAAGAGTCAAGGCATTGCTCAGTAAGTTATTAAATCATAAAAACGTGAAAATTGCTTCACTGTGCTGGTTGATAGGAATCTGTGTTCCACAATCATGAAAGTGAGAGTGTATTTGAGGAATAGAGTTAAAAAAAGAGTTGTAATGCTGCTTAATCTGAAAGTTACATGAATACCCAATCCTTATTAAGAGGAAAATGCCAGTACTTGTATTTACAGAAGAACAAGCAGAGGCACTCAACAGTATGAGATTTGATGCTATGGTAAGTTGACAAGATGAACTGCTGCCCCTTGTCAAACAATGCAATATCACAAAGGAAGTACTTCATACTGCTTCAAAAAGTACAAGAGATTTACACAATTCACAATGAATAGATCTACACAGTTTGAACAATAAACTATGGATCCATAACCAAATCTTGAATTTTATGATAAAGGACTCGAAAAATTTCATATGTGGATGGAAGCTAAATCTAAAGAATGCAGCAAAATATCCAGATATTCTAATTTTTAATACCACACTATTCTGTAAGGAACACAGCACAATGAAATAAGGAGGTTATGATTTCATATTAAAAATTTAAACACAATAGCAAGATCATTGTGAAACTCACTATACCACTGCTATCTTCTACGTGTTCTTTTGGTCTCTGCTTTTTTCGACTAAGTATAGACATCATATCTTTCTTCATCTGCTGTAGAACTTGTTTCAGTTCAATATTTTCTACCATTAGTTCTTTACGATGCCTTTCATAGTTGCTTATAAGAGATTTATACATTTCCCCTTCATTCCTGCAAAGTGGGGGAGAAACAGGAAAATTTTTGATCTGTGATTTTGCAGAGAGAAATCATGGAGATATACTTGCTGGCTGTCTGTTATGCGACACAAGATATGCAGAAGGTCTTAGTTATAACAGTACCTGACTTCTGTCTTGCCAGTCCTCCACACACTCCGCCGTCCATCAGATCGATCCACGTAATTTAGGATGTCAATACCTTTTTAAATAATTAAAAAAAAGTGGTTTAAATACAGAAAACAATTTGCAAATACCCACTGATTTCTCCCCTCCCCTGAGCCACTTTAATGTGCGGTGCAGGAACTAGTGGATTTAACCAATGAAATACCTGCTTACACCAATCAATAACTAGCCTCGAGGAGGACAGGTATTGTCTGACCATGGCTTGCAGCATGTTGGGACAGTACCTTCCTCACGTGGAAACAGCAGCAATGAAAAGTGGGCGGCTCATCCTATATGGCTTGATTTACAATATAGCTTTAAATTAAAATTACTTCCTCTGTGGGATTCACTTCTAAATTCTGCTTGCATTAACTAGGAATTGCCAGTAGATGGTAGTAAGTGACAATGATAAATTGGATTAGAACTACTTAATTGCACCAGTGACAGGAGAACAGGAATATGCTGATTGACTGCAAGAACCTGTCCAAATAGAGGACCGAACAATGCTCCAATTCTATTTTTATTTAAACCTTTGATAGCGACAAATCTCAAACCTCACATACCCATCCCTCCAACTGTGGTTTAAAATCTCTTGGCAATCCCTACCGGCACTGTGTCACAAATCTAGAGATAAGCCATTGGAGGCTACAAAATTGGCTCCATGGGGAGACTTAAAGTTTCAGGCTTGCTCTTCCTACACTGGGCTATCAAGGCCAATAGTTTGATGTCCAATAAAACATTAAGGTAGTATTTGTAACAGTAAAAAATATATGAAATGACTCATTTGAGGAGTGTTTACAAATTGTGTGCCAACTAGAGAATTGTAATCAAAATGCTTGATCCTAGCACTATTGCATTCAAGTTGAAGAAAATATTTTACATTGTTACTATAGTGACGCTTCTTAAAAATGAAGTAACTTGGCACCTCAGGAAATAGCATGCCCCAGGAGCACTGCACGCTCAAATCGGTGAAAACAAAGCATTGGGTCCAGCTACCCCAACTGAAGTTACCATTTCACTCAAGTTTATGGCAAAATTATTCCCTCCCCTTAAAGTCTATGTAAGGATACTTACATAGTTTTTTATCTTTTTTATCCATTACAAGTTGGTGTAGGCGTTCTTTCAGCTTATTGTACTCGCGCTCCTTTCTCTTCAGGTCATGGTTGTATTGAGTTGCACGACTTGCTATTATATTCTGCAATTTTTGTATCTAAGAGCGTGACAAAGTCAGAGCAATTTGAAACACTGATCACAATTCTGAGAGAGTCCCATAAAATATCGTGAAAAATAATTAGTACAGCACGACATCCAGCACGCAGTTAAAGCACTTAGTTTCCATCTTTGGGAAGCCAAACAAAATCCACAAACTAAAGAGCTATTTGACAGATTAAAATATGACAAAGTTGAAGGGAATTTCAGTATGGAATGTTATTTTACCTTGCTTATTTTTCGTTCAGATTAAAAAAACAAAGGGTCCAACCCAAACTCTAATCAGAACATTTTTCAAACTGGGTCTTTCTGCCATAGAGTTTTTGAACTCAGGGCGCTTGATGGATCACATGTATATCTTGCATAAATTTTAGGACACTTGCACAAAACTCATTCCACATTCTCCATGGAAATCCAGCACACCAGTGAAAACTGTGTAACCAAGGAGATGTTTCAAGCCTGCTGATTGAGTCTTAAAAGAATTGCACTGTGCATGGTACAGGAAGAGTCCTCAAAAAGAATGGCAATCAAAACCCATTCACAATTTGGAAATGTGCTGCAGTTCTAAAGTGTTACATTTTCAATATTAACATTCATTTTTATAGGCTAAAGTTAGAAATCAAAACAAGAAATGCTGTCAGTAGTGGGAATTTAACACCTTCGAACTTCAAAGCGCATGCAGATGGAGGGGGAGAGAGAGAGCGCTAGCACGAGAAAGAACAAGGGAGTAAGAGGGTGTGAAACGCAGCAGCAAAACTGAGCTAGAAACTTAAGAAACCAAAAGAGGAGAGGAGTAAATTGCATTGACAAAGTATTTTATTGCATCCTCAGGATGTTCCAACGTGCTTCATAACCAATGGATTATTTACTTTACAGTGCATTACTGTAATATAGGCAAGAACACAGCAACCAATTTGTACCCAGCAAGATTCTGCAAACAATTGATCAAAAGACCAGATAACATGTTTGATAAAGAATGCTGGTCAGGAAACTGGGGGAATTCCTAGTTCTTTAAATAGCGACACAGTTTCTTTGACATCCACTTGAGCAGGTAGATTTAATCATCTCACCTGTCAGATGGTGCCTCTAACTTTGCAGTGCTTACTCAACACTGCAGTGCAGTGTCTGGTAAATCAAGGATTGTTAAATCAAGGAAATCTAAACTATTAAAAACAGGCAAGAATTAGAAAAGCAAAATTGAACTAGCCCAAAAATCATCTTACTACTCAAGTCAATTTCACAGCAATGTTCATATCTAGTGAGACATTCCATTTTACCCAATCCCTAAACCAAATTATAGTATTCTTCTCTGTATGTTAAAAATAATTAATTAAAACAAATTGAGCCAGATGAGCTCGAATTGAATAGAGGATTTTTTTTACCTTTTGTGCTTACTTTAAGATTGACACAAAGGTCACTTAAGAATTCTTGGCCGAACAAAAATAAAAACATAATACAGGAACAAAATGATCAGGGAGTGAAGGTACTTAGTTTTACTTGGTACAGATATTGCAGTGTCTTTACCTCTTCCTTTTCATTTTTCAGTAAATTGTGTAATGTTCTGTTCTTCAATTGTAACTGTCTGTCCTTTTCTTGAAGGGATATAACTTCTCTACGAGAGAGCTCTAGTTGATCCTAAAAAGATTCAATCAGGTTATTCAAAGTCCAAGTCATCTCCATCACTTAAAAAGCCATACTGATGGCTTTGCATGTTGATGCTCTAATCATATGTGCACCGCAGATTAATGTTTAATGGTTCTGACATCTAAATTCCACTCGGTACTACCAAGGATAACCTGCTCAATTGGACGGGCAAGTATTTCCGCTCTAAAGAGACAAAAAGTGGCACGTGAAAATCAAGTCAAGACGACGCCATCCAGCTCTTACTTATAAGCCAGCTGAAGAATAGCATTGGCCCAAGATCCAGCATGGAAAAAGGTGCCTGAAAATTTGAAAAAAATGAAGTGTTTTGAAGACATAAGACGTAGGAGCAGAAGTAGACCATTCAGCCCATTGAATCTGCTCCACCATTCAATGAGATCACGGCTGATCTGATAATCCTCAACTCCACTTTCCTACCTTTTCCCCATAACCCTAGATTCTCTTACTGATTAAAAATCTGTATATCTCAGCCTTGAGCATACTTAATGACCCAACCTCTACAGCCCTCTGTGGTAAAGAATTCCACAGATTGACTACCCTCAGAAGAAATTCCTCCTCATCGCCGTTTTAAATGGGCGACCCCTTACTCTGAGATTATGCCCTCTAATCCTAGACTCTCCCACAAGGGAAAACAACCTCTCAGCATCTACCCTGTCAAGCCCCCTAAGAATCTTATATGTTTCAATAAGGCCGTCTCTCATTCTTCTAAACACCAATGAGTACAGGCCCAATCACTCAACCTCTCCTCATAAGAAAATCCTTCCATACGTGGGATCAACCTAGTGAACCTTCTCCGGACTGCCTCCATTGCCAGTATATCCTTCCTTAGATAAGGGGACCAAAACTCTTCACAGCGTTCTAGGTGTGGTCTTACTAGTGTCTTGTATAGTTTTAGCAAGACGTCCCTATTTTTATACTCCCTTCCCTTTGAAATAAAGGCCAACATTCCACTTGCCTTACCTATATTACCTGCTGAACTTGTATGCTAGCTTTTTGGTGATTCATGCACGAGGACCCCCAAATCATGTAAGTAAGGTGGCAGGTCTGAGAGGCTACAAGCTATTCAAATCCAATTACAGTATAGCCTACATACACTAATGCATACAAGTCCATGAAAGGAAACTGTTAAAAATGTTTACAAACTGCAACTGAGCAGTGAAAGTAGATTACTGACTTTTACACACTTTATTTTACCACATGGCCACTTCTTTTGAGCAGTTTAAAGTAGTGGTGTTATAAAGCCCATCTGCAACTTTTTGCACCTCTAGGGCCGATTGACTAGTTAGAATGCATGATTACATTAGCGGTTATTTGCTCACAAGAAAGTTGCATTAGGGTCACGAACAGAGGTCTGCACCTGAAATTCTCCATGATGCAAATTCCCAATTTCAGTCATGCGACTATGAGCAGTTGCTGACTCCCAGTCAAGTACTTCCTTGCAAATAAAAAATTGAAAAGTTGCATCTTAGATTACTTTTACCCATTCCGTTAAAGCTCGAATAGCTTTGCCTCTAAGTTTACATTCTTTTGCTCTTTGTGGGGGAAAAACAGAGCAAAAATCCAACTTGGTCAATGTTCCACAGACAGGCAAGTCTTCCTCATTAATAGTATTAAAAGTACAGCATGCGAGATCTAAACACAAAAACTAGTTTAAGCATATTCAGTCTCCAGCTGGAATATGTTGATGCACAGAAGTCACGTTGGAGAAGCCAAATTTAAACTGTGTGGCGAAAAAATTTACAGGATCAATATCCCCCAGAATCAAAAGGCATCTTCAATTATCCCTGCAGGAATTCTGTATATCCAATATTCTTCATTCTAATATTGGTGAAAACGCCTTCAGCAACCTAAGCCTGAAGCTCTTGAATTTGCTCCCATAATCTTTCTGCCTCTCTCCATCTACCCCGCTTCAAGACATTACTTACAACTACTTGTTTGATCAAGCTTTTGGTTACTTTCATAGCATCTCGATGTTGCTTGGTGTAAAGTTCTGTAGAATGCATCTGTGAAGTACCAGAGGGCATTTTGCTGTGTTAAAAACGCCATATAAATGCAAGCCCTTAAGCAACCAAAGTAATGTAAGACCCAAATGTCCCTTTTAGTATAGATGCTTCACCAGGTGAAATGGAAAATAGGAGTTAGGGCAGGTGCACAAAAGCTTTAATAAATAGGGTCTTTAAAAAGAAAATATTGGACTAAGTGTCCCAGGCTCAATCATCATCAGCTGCTTCAGCAATGGCTGTCCTTCCATCACAAGGTCAGAAGTAGGGACGCTCACTGCTTGACAGTCATCCTAACGGAATCATATCTTACAGATAATGTCCCAGACGCCACCATTGCTATCGCTGGGTATGTCCTGTCCCACCAGCAGGACAGGCTCAGCAGAGGCGATGGCACAGTGGCATACAGTCAGGAGGGAGTTGCCCTGGGAGTCCTCAACATCGACTCCGGACCTCATGAAGTCTCAAGGCATCAGGCCAAACATGGGCAAGGAAACCTCCTGCTGATAACCACGTATTGCCCTCCTGATTACTACGTACTGCCCTCCCTCAGCTGATTAATCAGATCTCCGTGTTGAACACCACTTGGAGGAAGCACGGAGGGTGGCAAGGGCACAGAATGTACTCTGCGTGGGGGACTCCAATGTCCATCACCGAGTGTGGCTCAGTAGCATCACCATTGACCGGGCTGGCCAAGTCCTAAAGGACTTGACTGGGCCTGCAGCGGGTGGTGAGGGAACCAAGAGGGAAGAACATACTTGACCTCATCCTCACCAACCTGCCTGCCACAGATGCCTATATTCATAATAGTATCGGTAGGTGCGACCACCATACACATCTTGTGGGCATGAAGTCCCGTCTTCACATTGAAAATACCCTCCATCGTGTTGTGAGGCACTACCACCATGCTAAATGGGATAGATTTCGAATAGACTCAGCAACACAAGGCTGGGCACCCATGAGGTACTGTGGACCATCAACAGAAGCAGAATTGTACTCTAACAATTTGTAAGCTTATTGCCTGGCATGTCCCCCACTCTACCATTACCATCAAGCCAGGGAATTAACCCTGCTTCAGTGAAGAATGCAGGAGGGCATGCCAGGAGCAGCACCAGGCATACCTAAAAATGAAGTGTCAACCTGGTGAAGCTATAACACAGGAGTACTTGTGTGTCAAACAGTTTAAGCAGCAAGTGATAGACAGGGCTAAGGAATCCCACAACCAATGGATCAGGTCTGAGCTCTGCAGTCCTGCCACATCCAGTCTCGAACGGTGGAGGACAATTAAGCAACTCACTGAAGGAAGAGGCTCCGCAAATATCCCCATCCTCAGTGATGGGGATGCCCAGCACATCAGTGCAAAAGATAAGGCTGAATAATTTGCAACAATCTTCAACCAGAAGTACCAAGCGAACGATTAATCTCAGCCTCCTCCAGAGCTCCCCAACTTCACAGATGCTGGTCTTCAGACAATTCGATTCACTCCACGTGATATCAGGAAAAGGCTGAGGGCACTGGGCCCTGACAATATTCCAACAATAGTGCTGAAGACTTTTGCTCCAGAACTTGCTGCGCCCCTAGCCAAGCTGTTCCAATACAGCTACAACACTGGTATCTACCTGGCTATGTGGAAAATTGGTCAGGTTTGTCCTGTACACAAAAGGCAGGACAAATCCAATCCGGCCAATTACTGCCCCATCAGTCAAGTAATGGAAGAGGTCATCGACACTGCTATCAAGTGGCACTTGCTTACCAATAACCTGCTCACTGACACTCAGTTTGGGATCTGCCAGGGCCACTCAATTCCAAACCTCATTACAGTCTTGGTTCAAACGTGGACAAAAAAGCTGAACTCCCGAGGCGAGGTAGGAGTGACAACCCTTGACATCAAGGCCGCATTTGACCTAGTGTGGCATCAAGGAGCCCTGGCAATAGTGGAATCAATGAGAATCAGGAGGAAATCTCTACACTGGTTGGAGTCATACCAAGCACAAAGGAAGATGGTTGTGGTTGTTGGAGGTCAATCATCTCAGCTCCAGGACATCACTGCAGGAGTTCCTCAGGGTAGTGTCCTCGGCCCAACCATCTTCAGCTGCTTCAATGACTTTCCTCCTATCATAAGGTCAGAAGTGGGGATGTTCGCTGATGATTGCACGATGTTCAGCACCATTCGCAACTCCTCAGATACTGAAGCAGTCCATGTCCAAATGCAGCAAGACCTGGACAATATCCAGGCTTGTGCTGACAAGTGACAAGTAACACTGGCACCACACAAGCGCCAGGCAATGACCATCTCCAACAAGAGAATCTAACCATTGACCCTTGATTGACATTACCATCACTGAATCCCCCACTATCAACATCCTGGGGGCTACCATTGACTAGAAACTGAACTGGACTAGCCATATAAATACTGTGGCTACAAGAGCAGGTCAGAGGCTAGGAATAGTATGATGGGTAACCCCATCTCCTGATTCCCCAAAGCCTAACCACCATCCACAAGACACATGTCAGGAGTGTGATGGAATACTCTCCACTTGTCTGGATGAATGCAGCTCCAACAACACTCAAGAAGCTCGATACTAGAGGAAAAAGCACCCTTTTTGATTAGCACCCCATCCACCACCTTAAACATTCACTTTCCCTATCACTGATGCATTAGCAGCAGTAGGTGCCATCTACAAGATGTACTGCAATTCACCAAGGCTCCTTCAACAGCATCTTCCAAACTCATGACCTCTACCAACTAGAAAAATAAGGGCAGCAGGTGCATGGGAACACCACCACCTGCAAGTTCCTCTCCAAGCCACACACCATCCTGACTTGGAAATATATCACCATTCTTTCACTGCCACTGGATCAAAATCCTGGGAACTCCCTACCTGACAGCAGGGTGGGTGCACCTACACCAGATGGCCTGCAGTGACTCAAGGCAGCAGCTCACCACCACCTTCTCAAGGGCAATGAAGGATGGAAATGAAGGCTGGCATAGCCAGCAACACCAAAGTTCCATGAAAGAATAATAGTAGAAGGGTACAGGGAGTGTCTGAGGAGTCATCGAGAGAGAGAAAGAGAGCTCTGATAGAGCTGGGTGGGGAGTGTCAGCCATCATAGAAAAGTGTGCCCAAATTAAAAAAGGCACAGTGGGACCCACATATGGGCGGATACTCAAAGTTTGTTCAACAAGGAGCACACTCAAGTAAGCATTTCAGCTTAAGTCATTTTTCTGCCACCTGCAATAAAATGACTAGCAACATCAAAACAAAGGTCAAGATGGGTTACCTGTGTCTTTTGCTCTTTACCTTTAGTTTAACTTGGCTGTGGTACAAATGGTCCATATCACTACTAGATTTCAGATTTTGCGTTTCCATATCTTCTAAAGCACGAAGGCCTTTGCGATGAAGTTGTAGCAGATCATACATGCAATTTAAAATGGCCTCCAGGTTCAGTTCTTTCTGTGCCTCTTCAGTGTAAAATGATGGAAAACCCAATGTAGTGAGCTCCTAACATATTGAAAATGTGTTAAGAAAACTATAAACACAGTAAATTTATGAAAAACAATACATTAAGACTATGGGCTGTATTTTACAGGATGTCATGGTCCCCAGCCTCCTGGCTTAAAAGTGTAGGTGGTTGGGGTTGAGGGGAGAGAACCCACCCACAAGCCCAGCGGCTGCCTGTGATTTAATGCCAGGAGCAGCATTACTTGCTTGAAGGCAATACTTCCGCTCCTTTTTTGGGAGGAAGTCCCATCTTAGAGGAACCTAACTGGTTGGCAACTCCATCGTCCCAGCAGTGCCACATGAGGAGGCCAGACTGACAGGTAAGTCCAAGGTTTTGGCTCGCAGTGAAGTGGGTGAGTGGGGGCAGGTTCAAGAGGCCGGGTGGATGGTTAAGAGGGAGGAGGAAGGGGGGATAAAAAGATGGCTTGAGGAAAAAAAAAAGTGGGGGTGCCTCCGATGGGTTGAGGGAGCCCCCTTAAACGAGGTCCCACCAGACCCCTTGCCTGGCACCAGCCCACGTAGTTAAAGCTGCCAGGCTTGCAGAATCATGTGGGCCTCCTCCTGCTGTGGGTAAAACACCAGTGGAAGTAGATGAGGCACTTCAGTGGCCATTAATTGACTACTTAAGGGCCTCAATAGGCCCAAATGCAAGTGGTGGGCCATCCAGCGCCTTCCCATAAAATTTCAGGCAAATCAGTGGAAGGGAGGTCGGCAGCAAGAGGGCCATCCGCTGGATTTTCCTTCCCCCACTGCCTTCCCACCAACAGGGAAGTGCAAAATCCAGCCTATGTATCTCTACACCAGAAAAGAAACATTGCAGGTCAAGTTAAATAGAAAATGCACAATTCAGTCACTTCATGATATTCCAAAGACTACATAATGCACCAACCTATACTAAATTCTTAACTCCAGCAGCTTCAAAAGTAGAAGCATGTTGCAGGATAACCTGTAGTAATAAAGCTTTTGAGAAAAGCAACTGAAAAAAAAAACTACTTATTCCTCCTCAAATGAGAGATAACTGTTGAGATTTCACTTTTCACATAGACAGGTGGTGTGTTAAAATGAGTTCTCAAACCTCCAAGAAATTCTCTGGCACAGGCTTCCATTAAAAAAGTGAAAAATATCACTAGATATTCTCTCTTCAAATAGACACAAGATGAGAGTTAGGCCAATATCAATTGATGTCTCAGGTGATAATGGGCTGGATATTGTGGAGCCTCCTGGAGAAGATGGTCGGCAGGAAGCCACACGTCAGAACCCTTGGTGGGAAAGCAACCTGATTATGCCAGTGGCAGGAGGGAAGCAAGCAGGAAACTCGCCCGTTATTGGTGGGAACCTCAAATTTTCAAAAATCAACTACCTGCATGCAATTTGCCAGGATTTAATGCAGCCTCCTGCATTTACAAAACTGAGGAGTCTTCTGTGCCTTCAATACCCCACCCATTGAACACTGGCAACTTAAATGTGTCTTACCTGACTCACTGAGCTTTTTTGACATGCAGAAGAATGAGCCACAGGAATCTGCACGATCTGGAGAAGTTGTGTGTTCAACTTTGATAATCTGACACTAAGGGGTGGAGTCTGAGCCTAAAATGTAAAAGGGGTAGTGCATAGCCTTGGGACAGAGGGGCCAACCATTAAAGTGGCATTACATATCTGAGTCCTAAGGGGAGGACACTTCTAAGGCTGCCTTGAAAGAAAGAAAGAGGGTGTTGCACAATGGGAATCATTCGTCCTGTACTCCTTCATCCTCAAATCGCTGGAGGGGATCAGTGCTGCACAAGGACCAGTGCAGATAGTCCAGCAGCAACAACAGGAAGGAGCACAATGACAGAGGCCAGGCAACAAAGCAGAGGCAGATGCAGACCTCTGGTGCATCCAAGAGTTTATAGGACCAGGATGACGCACCGACAAATGTCAGAGAGACAGTGCCTGAAGGAAACCATCATAAAACTATGCACCGTAATGCAGAGTGACCTTCATCCACAGGGATATTGTGGGCCCCCCTATCCCAGTGTATTGAAGGTTACTGCAGCTCATCTTGTGTGGGGCTGATCCTTTCCAAGGTTCTACTGGTGATAGCAACAAGCAGCCACTCACCTTTGTATCAAAGAGGTGACAAGTACACTATACAAGAGGGCGGAGGAATTCTGATAGACATGGACAGCTAGGGTAATGGAATTCACAGCCACTACTAGTTTTTCATGTGCTCAAGGTATAATAGACTGCACGTGCGCTGCCATCAAGCCAACACCTGAGCAGCCAGCCGGCTATAATAGTTATATTCAAGAAAGGGAGGTCACCACCACCTCAAGGGCAATTAAGGATGGGCAACGTTGGTGTTTCCAGCAATGCTTACACCGTTTGCATGAATTTAAAGAAAATTAGGGTAAAAACATAAAAACCTTGAGTCAGTTAGGTCTCTACTTTGCGAGTGTTCTTGAACGTGACACCACAGAATACAAGTATTTGAAATGGCTGGTTAAGTACTTTTTATATGCTGCTTAGTGAGGCAGTCAGTCCCATTAATGAAATTTTTTTCATACTGTTGGCAACAACACATCCTTTACTTGGAATGCCAATTCAGTTTTGATTTACATTACAATTTTTGTTAGGATGTACACTAGCATTAAGATATGATTGAGGATGAATTATTTGCTGCCATCCCTAGTAAGATGAATCTTTCTCCATTAAGGAAAGAGAAAAAGGCAAAGCAAATTTTTAAATATTTGCAAATTCTGTAGAGGTGAAAAACTGCTACAGGGCTGAAAATGATTGTGATTACACTCAAAAGACAAGAGAATCAACATTTGACCCATGGAATCATTTAATGGAAATACACATCACAAAATCAAATGTGATCTTTTATTTTAAAAAAACTTGCCTGATTGAGGTATGCTATGCATTGATCTACATTCTCCTTTGTACAAAAGAAACTTAAATTATGACTGGTAAATAAAGGCAGTGCCTCGATGAAGCTGTTGTGGGGAGACATTCGTGATCTGGATGCGTAACGATAAATAATTTCTTTGCTGTCTGTCAGAAAAAACAGAAAATTAGATGAGCCAATTCTGTACAGCATCTAACAGACAGACTTATAAAAAGTGACTCATTTTGAAACTAATTAATACCATTTAAAAATACCCTTCGTTTTAAGTCAGCTTATGAAACATTAGAATTCTTTTAGGAATTAACTATCAAAGATGCTGCAAATAGAAAATGGCAGTTTGAATATTTATAATCACATTACTTCCAAAAGTGTGCATCCAATGCTAAGTACTCTGAGCCAAGATGTATGGCTGTTCTATTCAAAAAGGCAGATATCTATCACTTACAGGGTGGGTTTTGCATATTGAAAAATATGGGAAAGAACTGCATGAGGAACATCACACGAACTACTTCATAACTAAAACTTTCAGCACCAATGAAAGATCTATAAGCATATGGGTTGCAAACTCTCCCAGGTTTATCATGGAGTCTCCAGGAATTAAAGGTTAATCTCCTGAGTCCTGCTGCAAGCAGCCCAGGAAAAATGCCAGATGTAGGGTTTGCACTACTTGCACGTTGCATCTATGGTTTGAGCACGTGGAACAACAGCCTCAAGTTTTGATGCCAAAGCCTTCCTGGTCCCTGTCTCTCAAAAGGCTGCATCAGTCATGTTCAGTGGACGAGCCAGGGAAATAGCACAGGCAGCATGTGAGCGAATCTGTTAGATCAGAACCAAGTTCAAACCCGGACAAGAGGCATGATGTTCACAAAATATATATTAAACTACAAATAAAGTTCAGTTTAAAACAATGTTTTAAGAACAGAAGTAACTTTTTAAAAATTGATTTCTTTACAGTCAGGCTGTACAGAATGCGCTACTCTTATTTTATAGGATCACCAATGACTTTTCTCTGTGCTATAACCTTCAGCCAGTACTGTCTGTACAGCTCTCTGCAAGAGCCATTTACACCATTTCCCCATAGTTCTGCAAACTTCCTTCAGGTGCTTATCCAATTCCCTTTTGAAAACCACAACTGAATCTGGCTCCAAGTGGTGCATTTTAGATCATAACCGCTTGTTGCGTAAATAAGTTTTTTCTTCAAGTCGCCTTCATTTTGTCTGCCAATGACTTTAAACCTGTGAACTGTTTTTTTTTAAAAAACACTTTACCAATGCGAACAGTTCATTCTCTATCTACTCTGTCTAGATTCTTCATGATTTTGAATACCTCTACCAAATCTCCTCTATACCTTCTCTTCTTCAATCTATTCTCACAAGTGAGGCCACTCATCTCTGGAACCACTCTCATAACCCTTTCCTGCACCTTCTCTAAGGCCTTCACTAAAGGTCGTTTTAAGCTTTTGATCAAACTAGGAATTTTGACAGGTATTTGTTTACTTATAATTACTTCATGAAAAATGAAGCTTGTTCATCTTAAAAAACACATCAACTACATGCCCCTATAAAAGCATTGTTAATATTAAAATGAAGGAAAAAAAGCTTAATGACATTTTATGAAACCACTCAAAATCAAATTTAACTTTAAAAACTCAAAGTAATAACTTGTTTCATGAATCTCATCATAGAATTACACTGAAGAGTTTAATTTAAGCAGGCTCAAGAAATACTGGACTAGTTTCTGAAGTGAGAAAGTATTAAGGAATGTGGCAAGGAAGACAGACTATAAGCTGCATTCATGAGAGGAGAGTCTTTCCTAAAATTTGCAAGCATACCTGCATATACTTGTGTAGAGTTCCCAGCATAAAAAAGGTGCAACAGAGCCTCCAGCAAATAAGGTGCAATATATTCCGGCAATAGTACTGAAGACTTGTGTTCCAGAACTAGCCACGCCCCTAGCCAAGCAGTTCCAATGCAGCTACAACACTGGCATCTACCCAGCAATATCGAAAATTGCCCCAGGTATGTCCTGTACACAAAAAGCAGGACAAATCCAACCTGGCCAATTACCATCCCATCAGTCTACTCTTGATCATCAATAAAATGATGGAAGGGATCATCATCATCATCAACAGTGCTATCACATGGCACTTGCTTAGCAATAATCTGCTCAGACACTCAGCTCCTGACCTCATTACAGCCTACAAGCATGGACAAAAGAACCGAACCCCCGAGGTGAGGCAAATGTGACTGCTCTTGACATAATGGCAGCTTTTGACCGAGTGCGGCATTAAAGGAGCCCTAGCAAAACTAGAGTCAATGGGAATTGGGAGGAAATTCTCTGCTTGTTGGGGTGATACCTAGCGCAAAGGAAGAGGGTTGTGGTTGTTTGGAGGTCAATCATCTCAGCTCCAGGACATCACTGCAGGAATTTGTCAGGGTAGGGACCTCAGCCCAAACATCTTCAGTTGCTTCATCAATGGCCTTCCTTCCATAAGGTCAGAAGTGGGGATATTCTTTGATAATTGCACAAATTTCAGCACCATTCATGACTCCTCAGGTACTGAAGCAGTCCATGTCAAAATGCAGCAAGACCTGGACAATATGCAGGCTTGGGCTGACAAGTGGCAAGTAACATTCACATCACACAAGTGCCAGGAAATGACCATCTCCAACACAAGAGAAAACAACCATTTCACTTGACATTCAATGGCATTACCATTGCTGAATCCCCTATTATCAGCAACCTTGTGTTAGGGGGGCAATCATTGACCAGAAATAGAACTGGACTAGCTATATAAGTCACAGGCTAGGAATCCTGCACTGAGTAACTCACCTCCTGACTCCCCAAAGCCTGTCCACCATCTACAGGGCACAATTCAGGAGAGTGATGGAATAGTCTACACTTGCCTGAACGAGTGCACCTCCATCAACACTCCAGAAGCTCGGCACCATCTAGGAAAAGCAGCCCGCTTCTTCGGCACCCTACCCACATTCACTCCCTCCACCTCCACAGTGGCAGCAAGATGCACAGCAAGAACTCATCGAGGCTCCTTAAGACAGCCTCTTCCAAACCCATGACTGCTACCATCTAGAAGATCAAGGGCAGCAGATGCATGGGGACACCACCATCTGGAAGTTCCCCTCAAAGCCACTTACCATCCTGACTTGGAAATATATCACTGCTCCTTCACTGTCGCTGGGTCAAGATCCTGGAACTCCCTTCCTAATAGCACTGTGGGTGTACCTACTTCACATGGACTACTGCGGTTCACGAAGAGAGCTCACCACCTTTTCAAGGGTAATTAGGGATAGGCAATAAATGCTGGCCCAGCCATCGAAACCCACATCCCGTGAATGAATTTAAAAAACTGGCTCACTTGGAATTCTGCAACAGGCAAGTTGCCAATAGATTTGATACTTAATGCTAGCTTTGGTACTGACTCACCCCACCTGAAGTTGTATTAGGAATAGTCTTCTCTATGGTGAAGTAATTGATTAGGCTTCTCTTCTCTATAGAATGCAGCGCGCAATACACATTCCACATACCAAATTCATCACAGCAATTTCAGTTGACTTCATCACAGGGAAGTGGACATTGAAACAGGAACCAGTGCAGTTTATCACAATACCATTCTCCCATGGTGGGGGAAGAAGCGGGTACCTGAAAACTGTTCAATTAACCCTACTGTCTTCAAGTTTACATTCAATTCATTAACTGAACATTTTGATTGATGAAATTATGAAAGATGATAATAGGTGGATTAATAGACCCAATACAGCACAGATAGATTTAGCTGTGTTTCCACATTGTGAAATGGCTATTAACAGCAATGATTCACTAGAAGTACATAAGCACAGGGGAAAAAAAAGGCACATCCATCCTTAATTTTAAAATATCAAAAGTATACTGGCACTGAAAATAGTCAAACCACACAACATTATTGCTTTGTGCTATTCTGGTAACCAATTTAAACACTGTTAAAAGTAATGCACACATACCTGGTGATGACTCTTGTTCTGGCATGGTTATAGCTCTCCAATCTCCCATAGCAAGCAAGCAAGCAGCCTGATTAACTGCACAACCACTTGAGCACCGATTTAAATATCACAATGCAGGCAACACCTAAAAATAGAAAACAACATCTAAAAATTAATGTTTTTTTTCAAATTACGTCAGCAATGCAATGTCATTACCAAGATTAAACTTATAGACTTAGAAACATTTATTTATTTTATTGAAGGGGGAAACAATGGTCAAATAAATACAGCAGTCATGACACTTTTGCTTCTGAGGGGTTTGCATAACGTTTCATACATCTTAGGCATTTTTTTCCCTTTTGGAAGTGGCAGGATAAAAAGATGGGTGTTATCTTCATTCTTTAGTCACAGAAAATTAGGATTTGTAATTTTCACCAGTTTCGTTGATTTGGGGTGGGGGTGGAAAGGAACTGTTGTGTTGCAGTAAGATAAGCCCTTGGGAATTATGAACACTTTGTCAGGTGCTGTTGTACAAGGCCTTCATCCAGGCCACATCCTTAGTTCCCAGACTTCCGGCTACTCAGTGAAAACTGACCAAGTTAAAACAGCTCACTGAAATAACAAAGGGCTGGATTTTACGCTGCCCCACCAACAGGTTTGAAAGCAGTAGGAGGGTAGGTAAAATACAGTAGGTAATCTTCCCACTGCCTGTCACCCCAACCTCTCTGAAACTTGACAGGAGGCAGGCAGCCTGCCTGCACTTGGACCTGTTGAGGTCCTTAGGTGGCCAATTAATGGCCATTGAAGTGTCTCATCTTGTCACTACCAGCATTTAACCTATGGCAGAGGGAGACGCACACCATGAGGGGAACACGGCAATTTATCTGTAAGAGCTAGTGTCAGGCAAGAGTGTACACCCTTTGTGGGCTCCCTGGGCCCAATGGAGGCATCCCCCTCCCAAAAGGTCATCTTCCCTGTCCCCCACCCCATTTTAACACTCCCCCTGGCCTCTTGCACACTGCCCCCACTGCACCCCAACTTCCTCCCACCAAGACCCCTAACCCCAGGCTTAACTGGACTGCCTGTAGTACCAGGAGTAGCCACTGCTCCCAGCTGATGCCACTGGAACCAGGGCTGCCAGTCAAATAGATTAGCTGAAGCTCTCTAAGGTAGGAGTTCCTCAAGCAAGCAGAAGTCTCGCCTTAAAGGAGTTAACGTGGCTGCCGGCAGTAATTTGCTGCTGGCCTCAGGATCGTGGGAGGACTCTGGGGGCTGAGACGGCAGCACCCTGTAAAATCCAACCCAAAATCACAAAGAGCCAGAGGGTAGGATATCCTGTAGTTTTCCTATATGGAAAAGCGATATCTTTTGAACAGCTCATATGTATATAACACCTTCAATGGAATAAAAATGTCACAAGGCACTTCAGAGGTATGATTAAACAAAAAAAAAGACACTAGAGCAAACAGAATTATGGATGCGCAAGCCAGAGTTGGAGGAGCACAGAATGCTCGGAGAGTTGTAAGAGGATACAGAAACAGAAAGGAAAGAGAAGGCCCTGGAGGGACTGAACACAAGAGATTCCACTCCACCCTTGCTTCAAGGCATTACTGGACATCTCAGATGGATGGCTTTCATCCAACCTGAAAATGGAATACAAAGCAGCCCTGTTATGTACAACCAGTAAGCCCAGCTAGCTCATGAATATTCAGCTTCAGGTTCCTTTTTGACATGGAAACAAGGAGGTTGCTGATGTAAACAATTGTCAGGTAAAAGCAGGAACCACTCCATTACTACCATTTTCTGAAGGATACAAATAAAACACTATATTGATTTTAGTATTGCTGAAAAAAAGAGACATGTCTAAGATCTGTCTTCCACTCAACAGGACACTCAAGAATACCACGGAGAAAACAACAATTTATACTGTATGTGAAGAGAGTGCTGATTGGTTGGCAAATGGCGTTGCCATGAAGAACGTACCACTGATGGTGACTGACAAGCATTGTTTGAAATTTAAACCAGGCGGTTTGACCCTAACTGGCCAAGGCATTGTCTTGTGGAATGATTCAGCGAATGGCCTTCACTTACTTTGTTTAACTGAAGCAGGTGCAATTTTCTGTCTGACAATCCCTTCCAGGGTATCTCAAATTTGAGCAATAGGCGAAGCTAGCTGTTTCACGCTGCTACTATGCAGCAGCAACACGAGTTGTATTCACCACTAACAGGATGCTGCTGTCAAGCCAAAAAGACATTCTACCTACCATACAAATGAGTTATGTGGTATATGAATTTCAGTGCCAGTGATGCCAGGCAGGCTTTATGCCCCAAAAACTGGCGGACTGTATCAGTGTCCCTGCTGCTGTTCGCAACAGGCAAGGTACAAAACCTACCCAGCCAGCCTGTGCTTGCAAAACTCAAAACGGTGTCCAACATTAGATGTGATTCCACAATTGGACAACATTTGCTAAATAATCCTCAATAGGCTAAGAATTACATCAACAACCAATTTAGGCTAATCGGGTTCACAAAGTGGTGCATTTGCATGTACTGGAAGCTACATATATTAATACACAGGGCCCTGTCCTTTGCAAACAGAAAGAACATGTACAGACATTGTGCCTGTTTCAGCTAAACAAGTTTAAGTATAGCCATTCGCTGACTCATTCCTCATGGCAATGCCTTGACCAGTCAGGGTCAAGCTGCCTGGTTTAAATTTCAAACAAAGCTTGGCACTTAACTGTCAGTCACCATCAGCAGTGCATTCTCCATGGCAACGCCACTTGCCAACCAATCAGCACCCTCTTCACATACAGTATAAAATCAGTGATGGGCAACCACAAGCTAGTGAGTGAGCCACATGAGTGACCCTCCATCTCTAGACCACAAGACTGAAATCAGGCATGTGCACTAACCATGATACAAAGGGAGCATACGGCTCTCAGTCAATGCGGCATGCAATCACCATGCAACTCACTTCACGTGCCCTTACTTTACATGCGTATCACTTAATAATAGCAGTAGGAAAAAAACTATGTGGACCAAAACCAGTGGAATCTGGCAACGGTCAACAAATATCTCGCAGGCTGCACTCAGAACCCTGATGCAGCCTGTAGGTTGCCCACCACTGGTATAATTTGTCGTTTTCCCCCTTAGATTGGTATTCTTGCAAGTGTCCTGGTGAGTGCAAGATTAGACATGTTCCTTTTTCGGCAACACTTAAGTTCTGTGCTACCAAACAAATATTAATTTTAGTACGTCAGAATTAAAAAATAAACAGGCTATTTGAGGACAAAGAAACTGTTTAATTTGGCCAAGAACTGTTGAACAAATCTCTGCAAAATTCAGTGTTCCACTTTACTGCAACTCATTTGAGTTTGAAATCAAGGAAATTATGACCAAATAAATATTATTCAAAGTAAAGACAGAACCTAATGGCAATAATGAAATTAATGATGAATGTTTAACAGGATTTAACACCACAATTCAATTTTCTTCCTGTTAAAAGCCACAACATGTACCTTGATCTTTGCCTAAAAAAGCAAGACATGGTCACATATTTTACTCAGAGCTATGGTACATACACTGTACCAGGATTTTTTAAACAAGGTATTGAAAACAAACTTATGGTATTTGCCTTTTAGGATATCCTGACGACAGTTTATACAGACAAGGAAGAGGCTTACACATTTGTCCCTCTTTTTGCATTGCTGTTAGTCAGTGTTGTAGGCTTAAAATGAGAAGCAAACTAGTACATGAAAGAGGGAAGCATGATAACTCTTCACCTGCACATTAGACAATCATATTGACCTGCTCCACACACATCTAAACTGCTGGTGAAAACTGGCTGCCTACCTAAGCTGCTCAATGTGATCTTCTTTGTATCACACTCCTGACTTGTGCCTTGTAGATGGTGGACAGGCTTTGAGGAGTCAGGAGGTGAGAGTTACTCACTGCAAGATTCCTAGCCTCTGACCTGCTCTTGTAGCCACAGTATTTATATGGCTAGTCCAGTTCAGTTTCTGGTCAATGGTAAACCCCAGGATGTTGATAGTGAGGTTACAGACTGTGGTCAAATACAATTCTGCTGCTGCTGATGGCTCACCACCGCCCTTTCAAGGGCAATAAATGCTAGCCTAGCCAATGACACCCACTTCCTGTAAAAAAAAAGAAAACCAAGTAAAGACAATCTCATTGGGCTCTGAAATAGAGGAGAGGTGTTACTAGGAGGATGGTGCAGTCAACTGTGGCAAAGGTCAAGGAGAACAAACCAGGATAATGCACCACATTCACATAGCATGTCATGTGCTAATTTGGTTCATCTGATAACACGTCCAAGGACTTGGAAAAACAAAAGGACATTAGAAAAGGAGGTGTGATTTGCAAGGACAAAGGGCCCACTAGATTTTAATCCAAGGGTCAGATTCCTAGCAGAGTTGAAGAGACTATGGACATAATCCTAACTTGAGGTCATGCAGAACTCTGCTGCCTGTCCTTAATCTCACCAAGTCTTCAACACCAGCACCCCCAGCCCCTTACCCCTGTGTTCACTTATGTCCCTAGGCTACCAGTCAAACAATAATTTGATTTTTAAAATTCTCATCCTAGTTTTCAAATCCCACTATGGTCATGCCTCTCCCTATCTCTAACACCCACCAGCCACACAACCCCAAGATATCTGTGCTCTAATTCTGGCTTTTTGCACATTACTGATTTTAATGGCTCCATCTTTGGTGCTTGTGCCTTCAGCTACCAAGCCCCAAACTCTAATTCCCTCCCTAAGCTTTTGACTCTCTACCAATCTTTAAGATGCTACTTAAAATCTACCTGTTTGACAAGCTTTTGGCCATCTGCCCTAACTTTACCAATGCGGCTTGGTGTCAAAATTTGCTGACAATGCACCTGTAAGGTACCATATAAATACAAGTTTTTGTTGCAACAAACATTCACCAAGCCTCCTTTGACAGCACCACCTAGAAAAACGAGAACAAACTCACAGGCACATCACCACCTATAAGACTGCAGCGGTTCAAGAAGACAGCTCACCACCACCTTCTCAAGGACAATTAGGGCTAGTCAATAAATGCTGGCCTAGCCAGTGAAGCCCACATCCCATGAATGAATAAAAAGAAGTTCCCATCTGCGTCACTTACAATCCTGATTTGGAACTGGATTGCCGTTCTTTTACTGTTGCTGGGTCAATCCTGGAACTCACTAATAGTACATGGGCACACCTACACCACGCAGTGCAGCAATTCGAGAAGCCAACTCGCCACCACCTTCTCAAGGGCAACAAGAAATCAACAATAAATGCTGGCCTTACCAGCGACACTCACATCGCAAGAACAAATTAAAGAAGCCAGACTCTTACAGTAACAGCCAATACTAGAAAAGCGGTCCTTAATGTGCATTGAAAAGCTCAAGTTCTCTTCCACCATACAGGAGGCATTCTACCACAGAAAATACTGCAGGATAATCGTTTACAGCACACCAACCAGTAAAGTTAAAAGTGCTTAGCCAACTTTTTCTAAATAAAAAATGACAACATTACTGGGATTTTCATCTTTTTCTTGGAGAAATTGCAGACCTTTGTGGCTATATATTGTTAATAGGATTGTGTTTATATTCAGACATATATATAGCAACAAAGTAAAAATATTTTCTTTCTTTCTTGCTTTCCTCATGCCTGTTCATATTGGCTCGGTTTTCAGACTCATTTTCAATTCCTGGCCCACAGTGACAATTCCCATTCTCAATCATCGCCCCTTAATTAATGCTTACACTATTCTCCAATTCTTCCCTTCAGCTCACACTAGGTTTTAGTGATGTCTGTACAAGGAAACCCAAAACCTTTTGCTCCTCCACAATTCCTGATCTCTCAGAGAAAGAAAATATTACCATTTATCTCTCAGATCCAAAATGGATGATATCCCCAATCTTCCCCACATTAAGCTCAATCATCCATAGCTTTGTCAACTTAGCCAGTTGGTCTATCTCCCCTTGTAAATTCCTCCCATTTGCACAATTTACTGTGCCTTCCAATGTAGTGTCAGCATAGAATGGCTAGAGCACAGAACATAAGAACTAGGAGCAGGAGTAGGCAATTCAGCCCCGCCATTCAATACGATCATGGCTGATCTCATTTTGGCCTTGCCTTGAATGAGAAAAAAAGAGAAAACTTGAATTAGGAAAAGAAAGAAATGAAAAGACTTGAACTTGACCTCCAGACAGCGAAGTTAGCAAGGGAAAAAAGAGAGAAGAAACGAAAAAGGCAATGCCAGCTTAAAAGGTTGCAATTTTAAAAAGGCCTTAGATGCTGGGGAAAGTTCTGATGAATAAACCACCCCCAACACAAAGCCCAGTGGGGAGATGTTTAAATTAGCACAAGTTCCTCCAAAGTTTGAGGAAACGGATGTAGGGACATTCTTAATTTAGTTGAGAAGATAGCTAAGCAAATGAAACACACAAAAGAACTCTGGACATTGCTCCGATAGAATAGGCTTACAGATACAGCACGAGGTTTACACATCACCTACAGAAGAGGTTTCTGTGGGTTATGAAGCAGTACATACAAACATAAAAGTTAGGAGTAAGCCATTCAGCCCCTCAAGCCTGCTCCACCATTCAATAAGATCATGGCTGATCTGATTGTAACCTCAACCTGCCTTATCCTGATAACCTTTTACCCCCTTGTTAATCAAGAATCTATCTAGCTCTGCCTTAAAAATAATCAAAGACTCTGCTTCCACTTTTGAGGAAGAGGGCTCCAAAGACTCAAAAAATTTCTCATCTGTCTTAAATGGGCAACCTCTAATTCAAGATGCTCCCACAAGAGGAAACATCCTCTCCACATGCACCCTGTCAAGACCCCTCAGGGTCTTAAAAGTTTCAATTAAGTTGACTCTTACTCTAAACTCCAGTGGATACAAGCCTAACTTGTCCAACCTTTCCTCATAAGACAACCCGTCCATTCCTGGTATAAGTTAAGTAAACCTTCTCTGAACTGCTTCTAATGTATTTAGATCTTTCCTTAAGTAAGGAGACCAGTACTGTACACAATACTCCAGATGTGGTCTCACCAATGCCCTGTACAACTGAAGCGTAATCTTCCTACTTTTGTAATCAATTTAACTCACAATAAATAATAACATTCTATTTGCTTTCCTAATTATCTGCCGTACCTGCATACTAACCTTTTGCTTCATGCGCTAGACTTGAATCCAGATTCCTCTGAACCTAAGAGCTCTGCAATCTCTCACCATTTAGATAATATGCTTTTTTATTCTTCCTGCCAAAAATGAAAAATTGCACATTTGCCCACATTATACTCCATTTGCCAGATCTTTGCCCACTCACTTAACCTATGCCCCTTTGTAGCCTTCCTATGTCCTTCTCACAATTTACTTTCTTACCTATCTTTGTATCGTCAGCAAATTTAGGAACCAATCCTTCGGTCCCTTTATCCAAGTCATTTATCTAAATTGTAAAAGGTTGAGGCCCCTGCACCGATCCCTGTGGCACACCATTCATCACATCCTGCCAACCAAAAGACCTATTTATGCCAACTCTCTGCTTCCTGTTAGCTCGCCAATATTCCATCCATGCCAAAGTTACCCCCTACACCATGAGCTTTTATTTTCCATAAAAACCTTTGATGTGGTACTTTATCAACCACCTTCTGGAAATCTAAGTATATCCACCAGTTCCCCTTTATCCACAACACATGTAACTTCTTCAAAAGAACTCCAACAAATTGGTTAAACATGATTTCCCTTTCACAAAACCAAGTTGACTCTGCCTGATTGCCTTGAATTTTTCTAAGTACCCGACTATGACATCTTTAACAACAGCTTCTAACATTTTCCCTATAACAGATGTTAGGCTAACTGGCCTGTAGCTTCCTGCTTTGTCTCCCTTTTTGAATAAAGGAGTTACATCTGCTATTTTCCAATCTATTGGAACCTTCCCTGAATCTAGGGAATTTTGGAGAATTAAAACCAGATAATCAACCAACTCACTAACCACTTCTTTCACGACCTTAGGGTGATCTGGACCTGGAGATTTGTCAGCCTGCAGTCCCAACAATTTGCTTAATGCCAATTCCCTGGTAATTGTAGTTTTCTCGAGTTCCTCCCTCCCATTTCCTGATTTATAGCTATTTCTGGGATGTTACTTAGATCCTCTATAGTGGAGACTGAAGCAAAATGCCTATTCAATTCGTCCATCTCCTTACATCCCATTATTAATCCCCCAGACTCACTTTCTAAAGGACCAATGCTCACTTTAACTCTTTTCTTATTTAATAATCTATAGAAACTCTTACTATCCATCTTTATATTACTAGCTAGATTTCTCTTGTACTCCAATTTTTCCCTGATTAATCTTTTTGTCATTCTTTGCTGTTCTTTATATTCTTTCCAATCTTCTGACCTGCCACCCAACTTTGTGCTTTTACTTTAAGTTTGATGCTGTCTATCTTTTTTAAGTTAACCATGGATTGCAGGTCCACCCTTGGAATTTCTCTCTATCATTGGAATGTATATATTCTCTGTGTTCTGAAATATCCCTTTAAATGTCTGCTTCAACTACTATCTACATACCCCTTAACCTCATTTGCCAGTTCACTTTAGCTAGCTCTGCTTTCATGCCCTCATAATTGCCCCTTGTTTAAGTTTAAAATATTAGTCTTGGACGCACTTGTTTCTCCCTCAAAATGAATGCAAAATACACTCATTATGATCGCTGCTACCTAGGGGTGCCTTCACAATGAGGTTATCGATTAATCTTATCGCATTGCTCAATACCAGGTCTAACATAGCCTGCTCTCTGGTTGGCTCCAGAACATGCTGTTCTAAGAAACTATCCTGAAAACATTCTATGAACTCATCTACACTACGTTTGTCCATCTGATTATTCTAGTCTATATGTAGATTAAAATTCCCCATGATTATTGCTGTCCCTTTCTGGGAAGCTTCCATTATCTATTTTTTATAATACTCTGTCCTACAATGTAGTTACAATTAGGGGGGCCTGTAAACCACCCCCACAAGTGACTTCTTGCCTTCATCATTTCTCATCTCAACTCAAACCGCTTCTACATCCTGGCTTCCTAAAAACTTAGGTCATCCCTCTCTCATGTGCTATTACCACCTTTTTCTAACTTCCTGTCTTTCCTAAGTGTCACGTACCCTCCAACATTCAGGTCCCAATCCATACCATCCTGTAATCACGTCTCTGTAATGGCTATCAGATCGTACTCATTTATTTCTATTTGCATATCAGCTCATCTGTTTTGTTTCGAATGCTACGTGTTATAATAGAGAGCCTTCAGTTTTTTCCTTTATTTTTTGTAGCGTCTAGCCTCACCAGCTGATTTACTCTTGGAATTGTACTCTTTGCTCCTTCCTGTTACAGTCTGTTTATCATTTCCCACATTAATATCTTTCTCTCTTGCCTTGTCTCTACTCTTTGGTTTACTAAATCTTCCCAAATTTGATCCCTTGCCCCCACTATTCAGTTTAAGCCCTCTCTACTCCCCAAGCTATGTGGCTCGCGAGGACATCAGTCCCAGCATGGTTCAGGTGTAGACCGCCCCCACGGTACAGATCCCACTTTCCCCAATATTAGTGCCAGTGCCCCATGACCTAGAACCCACTTCTCCCACACCAGTCTTGGAGCCTCGCATTAGAGAAATGAATCTTATTTGTCTTATGCCAATTTAAGTAGCTCAGGTAATAATCCAGAAATAACTTCCTTTGAGGTTCTGCTTCTTAATTTGGCGCCTGGCTCCTCATACTGACTATGTAATTGATACCTACATGGACCACGGTCACTAGATCCTCCCTCTGCCACTGCACCGGGCAGGCAACACAGCCATCTGGACTCTCACTCTTTGCTACAGAGAATGGTGTCAATCCCCCTCATTATACTGGCTCCTACTGCCACTACATTCCTTTTTGCTCCCCTTGCAAGAATGGCTTCCTGTACCACGGTGCCATGGTCACTTTGCTTGCCCACCCTGTAGACCCTGTTCTCATCCAAATAAGCTGAGAAAACCTCAAACTTATTGGACAATTGCAGAGGCTCACACTACTGCACTCCTACCCTCTGGGTCCCCTTACCTGCCTCACTCAGTCACTTCCTCCTGTCCCTGACTACCAACCAAATCAGAAGACTCTACCCTAAGTGGTGTGACTGCCTCCTGGCATAAAGCATCAGCTAGCTTTCCTCCTGATGTCTGTCATAATATTTGAGATTCGGAGTTGCAGCATCCGCAGCTCAGCCTCCAACAGGTGCAGAATCGATGGGCCGAAGGGCCTTTTTCTGTGCTGTGGCCCTCTATGACTCTAAATATTACACATGCACATGAAATTCCTATGGCCGGATATGTGGGGATATGGAAAACTCACGTGCATGTGGACTGACAGTTTTAATGACGAGGTCATAACAAGGACATGGAGGAGTTTTGCAAAACATGCCGTTATGTGCCAGATAGTGGGAAAACCTCAACCTACAATCAATCTGGCACCCTTAATTCCCATACCAGTTTGAGGAACCATTTAGTAGGGTGTTAGTAGACAGAGACCATTACCAAAAACAAAAGCAGGACACCAGTATATACTCACTATTATGGATAAAACAACTTGATTTCCAGAGGACATCCCTTTAAAGGACAATTGCAGCCAAGAAATGGTAGAGAAGTTAACTGTCTTTTTTATACTCGATATGGTTTACTGGTGGGATGCATGTCGGGCCAAGGCTCCAATTTTATTTCAAAATCTTTTCAAAACATAATGAGTAGTTTGGCTATAAAACAGTTAAAGCAATGGGCGGGCAGATAAACAAGCCACAACCCAAACCAGGGGATCAGGTGTTAGGGGGACCCCTGAAAGCATGGTTCAGTAGTCCATACAAAGGTAGTTCAAACGGTTGGCAAAGTAAACTGTTTGATCGGCATCCAGATCACAGGAAAAATAATTGGCTGTATCATATTTATGTTAAAACAATACTATCGTAGGGAGGAGGATAAGAAGGAGCAGGTATGTTAGGTTGTATGCACAGTGGAGGGCGGAGAAGTCAGAGAGAGAGGCAAGCTATTTAGACAGTTCACAAATTGAACCTCCAACTATCTGGTTAGCTAACACTGAAATATTAGGACAGTTAGACACCACATTTTCATACTTAGAGGCAGGACAATTAGAAGATCTAGTGAGGTTACTTACAGAATTTAAAGGAGTCTATAGGGATAAACCATCTACAGCTTTAGCTAAGCATGACGTGGCTGTAGGAGAATCTTCTCCCATAAAATAACATCCTTACCTTTTAAGTCCTGAGAAACAAGCTCAGGTGAAAGCAGGAATTCAATATATGTCAGAAAAACACCAAATTGAACTTAGTCAAAACAGTTGGAGTTCTCCCGTAGGCTTAGTGCCAAAACACGATGGGTCAACCAGATTGCATTAATCTTTTTACAATCAATGCACAGTAACAAAAACAGATTCCTTCACAATCCCTCGTTTAAAAGGTTGTATTGACAGGGTTGACAGCGCCACATTCCTTACCAAGATTTTTAAAAATTTATTCATATGATCTGGACATCACTGGCTGGGCCAGCATTTATTGCTTATCCCCAATTGCCCTTGGTCAGAGGGCTTTTAAGAGTCAACCACATTGCTGTGGGTCCAGAGTCACAAGTAGGCCAGACCAGGTAAGGACGGCAGATTTCCTTCCCTCAAGAACATTAGTGAACCAGATGGGTTTTTATGACAATCACCAATGGTTTCATGGTCATCAGGCTTTTAATTCAGCTTTTTACTGAATTCAAATTTCACCATCCCACCACAGGGTCCGAAATTGCCCAATGATGACCATGAAACTAATGTCTTTTAGGGAAGGAAATCTGCTGTCCTGGTCTGGCCGACATGTGACTCTTTCATTAACAAATAATAAAAAAGATTTATTGAAAGGAAACTGGCAAGTACCTTTAACGTCGCAAGCTAAGGAGGTATCGGCTTTTATCACGCCAAATGGGCTATACCAATGCAGAGTAATACCATTCTGGCTAAAAAATGATCCTGCCACTTTCCAAAGGCTAATGAATCAAGTTGGAATTAGTGTTCCTAACAGTGTAGTTTAGCTGAATGATGTATTGATTTACAGTAACACTCAGAAAGGTCATTTAAAACAATTGGAAGCCCTATTTAAACAATTACAGTTGCCATATCTAGGAATAAACCTTGCCGAGAGGGAGTTCACAAAAGTGCAAGGGCATATCACAGGTTAGGGACAAATGTTGCCAAGAACAGAGAAAGTACAGACTTTGATGGAATACCCTGTCCCTAAAACTAAACAGGAAATTATGAGATTTTTTAGGAATATGCAGCTTCTAATGCAAATTTGTACCCAACTTCAGCACAATAGCTGTTCCACTAACTGATTTATTGCAAAAAAAGGCAAAGGTGCCCTGTGGTCAAGAGTGCTTGACAGCTTGAGAAGTTGAAAGCGACCCTAACTAATGAACTGGTGTTAGCCGCCCTTAATTTTGCTAAACCCTTCAAGATGGCAATCGATGCTAGTGACGGAGGGGGTGCGTGGGGTCTTACTGAAAGACAACAAAAATCGGGCAGAGAGAAGCCAGCGAGGTACTTTTCTGAAAGAACTAAATTGGCATAAAAAAAATACTCTACGGTAGAAAAGGAAACCCTGGGATTGTTACTGGCTCTTAAACATTGAGATGTATACGTCATGGCTGTAAAGATGCACTAATATATACTGACCATAATCCCTTGGCCTCTGTGGAAAAACTTAAGACTCAGAATGACAGGCTGTTCTGATGGCGCTTGCTAGCACAGCCATCTAAGAGGTTGCTCATTTTGTTGGGAAGGATAATATCATTGCTGATGCCTTATCAAGAATGCAATATTTGTAAAATTATCTGGAAATCAATAAAATCAGAGAAAACCATATAGATGCTATATAAGGGATGAATGACAGTGCATGTTTGAATTTTTTTTATATTGTATATGTTTTGCCTGTACACTGCTATGAAACGCATTTGGAAATAGTGTTTCACTTCTTAAGGGTGGAGACATGTTAGAATTATATCTACAAGAACTATATTTTCTTTAAAAATTTGGAAGGACATTGCATTCTTTGAATACTTGGGAATCAACCCAAAAAGTCATAAATTCATCTTGGACTGGAGCAAGCACGCTCACGACGTCAGCTAAATGACTAGCATGGCAATTGTGGAAGAGAGCTATTTGCTTATTTGAACTGCAATCAATAATTGTTGGGGGAAAAAGCCTGTCTTAAAGCCTTAATGATTTACTAGAAATCGCATGACAGAGGAGCTGTCTTGTTTTGAACTCAGTTGGGAATGAACTGAGAAGGGGAAAAGCTGCCCAAGCTCATGCTGTGGTTGCCTTGCGTGAAATACAATGTAGTTATCAGTATCCAGCTAGGAATCCTTATTTCACAGGAACTGGCCTATATTTGGAAATTCGAAAGGCTGAGACGATAAGGATTGATCCAGCTCTGTTTTCCTCCATGTTGGACGTCCGTTGGCAAGAACCTCCAGACATCTACTGGGACTAGTGGCCCATCCAAGCCCAAGGGAGCACCAGGGCTTTAGCTTCAAAACCCTGTAAACTGTATCCTTTTCATTAGAAGTATTTTTCTTCAACCACCAATCTCTGAAGTTTGTTGACTATGCGCATGCAAGTGCTGGGGAATTTTTGAAAAGGATAGTTACACTTTCAGGTTACAAATTGTGTTAACCAGTTCTTGCAAAAATAATTCAATCATTCGAGTTCATTTAAAGAAGCCCTGGTTAAGGTATCTTATTCTGGGTGGAACAGTGGTGAAGGAAAATAATTGGCCATCTTGGTGAACGTATTAAACATTTACACCAATGGTACGACCTGTGGAGTAGTGGGGCTAGATAAAGTGCGCACTCTTCCCATCCTGGTCATAACAATGCTGTTCCAGTTATGGGGGTTAAGACAAAATTTTGCTCAAAGATCAAAGGAAGGCCTAGATTGTTTTACTGCGAAAAATTTGCAAGATACTCCCACTTGCAGACAATGACAGTGATGCCAGTGCACAGAAATTCCAAGTCACAGAAAAGGGTTGAGATTGTCAAAATATAAACAGTTGTGTTTTACAATTGTCCATTTAGTTCCAAGATGAAAGAGAGTTAGGTTCTCAAGGATAGCTAAGCTACATCTTTACCTGGATACAAGATCCATGTGATGCACATTACCATGATGATGGGCTTTGGGGTGGGAAGAGTAGAGGAAGTTATTGTGATATCAGATTACATGCTTTTCTAATGTATCCCCGAGCATCACAGGCAGGTTTGTCTGTCAGGGTCCAAGAGAGAGGGCAGGTAGAGGCCAAAAGATTCTACGGTTCACCGTACCTAAACTCAGGAAGCGCACATTCAGATTGAAAAGACCAAATTCATAGGGAGTTAAAACAAGGCTGGAAGAGCAGCCTAGCTTTAGTTAGGGAGAGAAATGTCAAAGAAAACTCACACTGAATGACAGTTCTGGGATTACAACTTACTAAACTGAGAAAGGAAAAGAACAGAAGTAAATCCTTGGAAGCTAAGAATCATTTTGGGCTGATTCTGGAAGAATTGACAGCTACTTAAAAGGACAGTGCAAAGTATACCTGATAGTGGGTTTCTTCAGTTATGCTAAAAATAGTTTAAAGTATAAGTTGCCTACAAAAAATAGTGTTTAGTTAATAGTGCTTTTAGTCTGTTAGTTACAGTAAACATCTTAAATGTGAAATCTTTACCAGTCATCCTTTCAGCAATTAACTAGAAGCTCAAGTTTATTTTAAGCAGCTGTTATCAGTCTCTTATGGGGATCATAATATGTAACATTTATCTTGCTGATCCAGTTAAGTATCTGTCAATGGTTACGGTAATGCCATTGAATGTCAAGAGGAGATGGTTTGATTCTCTTGATGCAGATGGTCACTGCCTGGCACTTTGGCAAGTAACTTTCATGTCACCTTCTTTGCCCAAGCCTGAATATTGACTAGGTCTTGCTGCATGCAGGCACAGACTGCTTCAGCATCTTAGGACTTGCAAATGAAACTAAAAAGTTTGCAATAATCAGCAAACATTCTCACTTCTGACCTTATGTTGGAGGGAAGGTCATTGATGAAGCAACTGAAGATTGTTGGCCCTACCATGAGGAACTCCTGAAGCTACGTCCAGGGGCTGAGGATCTGCCCGCCAACGAACACAACCATCTTTCTTTGTGCTGGGTATGACGCCAAACAATGGAGAGCTTCCACCCTTCCATGACTCCCACCAACTTCAGTTTTGCTAGAGTTCATTTATTTATGCCTTAGTCAAATGCTGCTTTGATTTCAAGGACAGTCACCTCACCTGGCGCCCATAGTGATGTCAGCAGGTTACTGCTGAGTAAGTACTACCTGATATCACACCTTTCAACACTTTACTGATCGAGAGTAAACAGAGCAGCAATTGGCCAGATTGGATTTGTTTGTGCACAGGTTATACCTGTATGCCAGTGTTGTCGCTGTACTGAACAGCTGGTCAAGGGCACAGGTTCTGGAGCACACGTTTTTTTTTAAAATTAGTTCATGGGATGTGGGGTCACTGGCCAGGCCAACCCTAATTGCCCTTGTTCAGAAGGCATTTACGAGTCACCTACATTGCTGTGGGCCACATGTAGGCCAGGCAAGAACAGCAGATTTCTTTCTCTAAAGGGCACCAGATGGGTTCTTACGACAATTGGCAATGGTTTCATGGTCATCAGACTTTTAATTGAATTCAAATTTCACCATCTGCCATGGTGGGATTCAAACTTGGATTCCCAAAGCATTACCCTGGGTCTTTGGACAATACCACTATGCCACCATCACATGAAGCCCCTTTCAAATTAACCCTTTAGTTTATATTGCCTCACTTCATTCATCTCAAAACTTGGATAACAACTCTTTCCTCCTTCATCTAGGTCATTAATACAGATGAAAAGCAGGGGCCTCCGAACACTAGTTATCAAATCACGCCAATCATAAAATGAACTCTATCCTAACTTACTATCTCCTACTTTTCAATCAATTATTGACCAATGTTACAAAGCTACCTCCGATTCCATACACTTCTATTTTGCAAATAATCTAATCCAGAACTTTAACCAATTAATTATGGAAGTCCACAGAGGCAACATCTAAGTACTGTCCTAGCCACCATGCCAGTGACCTCCGCAAAAAAATTCAGTTGAATTAGTTAGACATGACCATGCACTCAAGTCATTTTTATAGCAATTGTGGAGAAGTTTCTGAAATTTGACAGGTCAATCGACATCTGGTTTCTCTTTCCCTCTCAAATTATGGACTGAATGCAATTTTCCAATCTAAAGAGCTTTGAGAAATTACTTAAAGCACCTACAAATGCCTTACATATTTATCTTAACACCTTTGGGTGGAAACCATCAAGTCCTGGAAATTTGTCCATTACTTTCTCCACGATTTTAATAAATTTAGTGTTTTTTTTTAAAAAAGTTCCTCAGACTTATTTTGGATTCCCTTGTACTGCTGTCATTTTGTCTTCTTCCTTGACTGTGAAACCGCATACAACGTAGTCATTTAACTAGTTTATTTTCATATATTCCACTCTAGTCCCTGTTGCAACAGCCTTCTCATTGGTTAACTTCCTAGTTATTATGTTCATCAATATTTAAAAACTTGCACTATAAGCTTTCATATACATTGAAAGTTTTTTTCCCAAATCCCCTTTTGCACCATTACTTTTCTTGTATCCCTCTGTTGCTTTTTATAGCTCTCCAAGTCTGTTGGATTAACCTTTCTCCTTGCATTTGTGCAAACATTTTAGATTGATAGTCTCTTACCTATGGCTGCTTAACTACACAAGTGGAAACATATCTGACATTATAGGAGTTTCTTAAAGCCATCAGGGTCAACAGGAACATTCTACACTTCAGTACTTTTTAGCTCATTGGTAAGAATTGCTCAAAGAATTACAAATTCAGCAATACTACTTTATAGTAGCCAACAGCAGAAAGGGATATAATTCAATCAGAGCAGTTTCTCAGAGATCATAATAATACTTACATTGCAACAATGCAGCCTTGACAACATTTCCAACCCATACTCAAAACTATCCTACACAGGATACAATGCTAACAAAAGAAAAAATACATACTGTAAAATTCCTCTCCAGGCACTGGTTTCACTATAGGAGCTCCATTGCTAAAACTCTATACTGGCTAAATTTTCTATTTGAATAACGAAGCTCCGATATAAATGCTTAAAATCTGCTTACAGCATCTACGTACGTCTTTGGTTAAGTAATCCTCTGCACAGATGGCCGGTCTATCAATGCAAGACACAACTGCCTGCAACCAACCAGAAGGAGCGGCTTCAAATTCACAGGTCAAAGCGCAAACACAAAATTGCACTTCTCTTTCTTCCATTTCCAAAGGGAATTGCTATGGCGCAAGTATACAAATTGTATTCCAGAGTCTTCCAAAGCTATTTACTTATATTAATCCGGGCATTAGCTGTATTCATTAAGTTGTGTATTGCTTTTACAGAGTTTTGTTGTGAGCAGGTGGACTATGTTTTATCAATGATCTGTGACCTACACTGATAACATTCCAAGAAATCATGCAGCCTTGAGGGCAGGAGAGGGAGTTGAATTTTTAACGTTCATTCAACTTTGTTTTCTTTATTAATAATGGGTAAATGAGAAGTAGAGTGCAAAACATATTTGGTTTGACTGAGAAAGAAAGACCAATAAAGTCAACAATTTGCAGATTAAAACTTAACATTCAGGCACGGAAAATTGAACTAAATTATGTTTGTAAAACTCCCTTATTTTAATATAAGTTTTCATCTCATGCCCCACTCTATATAATTTTTTGCTTATCCCACCTCCCAATTCCACAACCTGAGTGAAGCTCCCCAGGATTAATGTACATATTACAGTATTTCATTTGACTCCAGTATACTAGAGAATGCAAGAGGAGGACCCAGAGCCAGACAGTCAACAGCACCTAACATCACAGGAGAAACAAATTCACTGGTTGGTGAGAAACTGCTGTTAGAGAGTGTGTTATCAAGTTAAAAAACACACTTTTAAAAGAAGGGGCTACTTACATTTGAGAAACACAAGCAATAGGGAAATAAAGTTAAGTCGAGGCCAGGTAAAATAAGTTGCATAAGTAAACCCAAGTAAAATAAAGTTAACGCAAGGGAAGTAAATTGAAGCCTGGCAGGAGAGCTCGGTTGTGTGGAACGCGTGTCTTGTAATGTGTGGGAAGTTCTGGACACTACCAGAGTCCTAGATGGCCAGCTGCAGAACTTGGAGCTCCAAGTTATGAAGCTCAAGCAGCGGCTGGTATCACTCCGGTTCCAGTGGATTGGAAAAATGCTAATATAACACCCTTATTCAAAAAGGGGGGTGGTAAAAAGAGGCAGAAAGTAGGAAACTATAAACCAGTTAGTTTAACGTCTGTCCTTGGAAAATTCTTGGAATCCATTATTAAGTAGTAATGGGGCATTTAGAAAGTCAAAATGCAATCCATCAGAGTCGGCGTGGTTTTATGAAGAGTAAATCGTGTTTGACTAATTTGCTAGAGTTCTTTGAGATGTGACAAGCAAAGTGGATAATGGGGATCCTATAGATGTAATATATCTAGACTTCCAGAAGGCCTTTGATAAGGTGCCACACAAAAGATTAATACACAAGATAAGATCACACGGAGTTAGGGGTAATATATTAGCTTGGATAGAGGATTGGCTAACCAACAGAAAGCAGAGACTCAGGATAAATGGGTCTTTTTCTGGATGGCAAGCTGTAACTAGTGGTGCCACAGGGTTCGGTCCTTGGGCCCCAACTATTTACAATCTAGATGAATGACTTGGATTCAGGGATAGAAGGTACTATAGCTAAATTTGCAGATGATACCAAAATAGGTGGGAAAGTAAGTTACAATAAAGAAATATACAAATGGATATGGACAGGTTAGGTGAATGGGCCAAAATTTGGCAGATGGAGTTTAACGTGGATTATTGAGAGGTTATCCATTTTGCTCAGAAGAATAAAAAAGCGACTTATTTAAATGGAGAGAAACTTCAGAATGCTTCAGTGCAGAGGGACCTGGGTGTCCTCATGCATAAATCGCTGAAAGCTAGTATGCAGGTACAGCAGGTAATAAGGGAGGCACATGGAATTTTGGCATTTATTGTTAAAGGGATAGAGTATAAAAATATGGAAGTGTTGTTGCAACTGTACAAGGCATTGGTGAGACTGCACCTGGAGTACGGTGCAGAGTTTTGGTCCCCTTACTTGAGGAAGGATGTAGTTGCATTAGAGGCAGTTCAGAAGAGGTTCACTTGATTGATTCCAGAGATGCAGGGCTTGTCTTATGAGAGATTGAGCAGTTTAGGCCTATACTCACTAGAGTTTAGAAGGATGAGAGGAGATCTAATTGAGCTATATAAGATGCTAAAGGGGTTTGAATATGTGCTGCCCCCCTGCTAATTTCAAATTAGATTCATCAATCTTCAGTATCGGGTGTCTATCAAGTTTGGCCACTCTGTTTACAGTTAACTTATAGTCACCGCATAAGTGAACACTTTGGTCTGACTTCAGTACAGGTATTATGGGTGCCACCCACTCAGAAAATTGCACCAGTTGTAAGATACTCAACTTTTCCAGCCTGTTTGTAGACGTGGAGCGGGTGTTTCCCCTTGTGGGGCATTCTAGAATGAGAGGCCATAGTTTTAGGCTAAGGGGTGGTAGATTTAAATCAGAGATGATGAGGAATTACTTTTCTCAAAGGGTTGTGAAATCTGTGGAATTCACTACCTCAGAGTGCAGTGGATGCTGGGACGCTGAATAAATTTAAGGAGGAGATACAGATTTTTAATTAGTAACAGATTGAAAGGTTATGAGGAGAGGGCGGAAAATTGGAGTTGAGGCCGAAATGAGATCAGCCATGATCGTATTGAATGGTGGGGCAGGCTCAAGGGGCTGAATTGCCTACTCCTGCTCCTAGCTCTTAAATTTGTCAGTGTTAAAAAAGGTATATATGTAAATGCAAGGGCCATAGTAAATAAAGCCAATGAGCCGAGGGTATAGATAGACACGTGGCAACATTGTATCATCGTTATAATAGAAACTTGGCTTAAGGAGGGGCAAAAATGGCACCTCAACATCCCTGGATAGAGTTTTCAAGCAGGATTTGGAGGGGGGGGGGGGGAAAGATAAAAAGGGTGGTGGTGTAGCATTATTGGTTAAAGAATCAATTACAGCTGTGAGGAGCTACTAGTGATCTACTAAATGAAGCATCAAATGAGGCCATATGGGTTGAGCTCAGAAATAAAATAAGGGTTAGCCAAACTGCTAGGAGTGTACTATAGACACCCAAATAGTGGAAGGGAGTTAGAAGAACAAATATGTAGATAGATTTTTGAGTGCAAAATCAGTACGACAGTAATCGTTGGGAACTTCAACTACCCTAAAATCAATTGGGATACAAACAGTGTGAATGGCACAGAATGCACAAAATTCTTGAATTGCATTCAAGAGAACTGGTTTAGCTAGCACATAAACCCAAGGAGGGGAGGGACAATTCTAGATTTAGTCTTAGGAAATGAAGCTAGGCAAGTGGAAGCAGCAGTGAGGGACCATTTTGGAGTTTGTGTCCATAATATCGATAGACTTAGCATCATTATGAAAAAGGACAAAGGTGGAACAGAAGTAGAAGTTCTGAATTGGGAGAAGGCAAATTTTACAAAGCTGAGAAGTGAGCTGGCAATAGTGGGCTGTATAAAGCTATTAGAAGGAAAAACTGAAAATCAGTGGCAAGCATTCAAAGGCAAGATTCTACGGGCAGTGTAAACATGTCCCCACAAAGGAAAAAGGGTGGTACTGCCAAACCTAGAGCCCCCTGGTTATCTAGAAGCATACAGGCCAAGATAAAGCAGAAAAAGAAAGCTTATGACAGTTACATAGAAAAATAGGAGATCATTCAACCCTTCTAGCCTACTCTGTCATTCAATATGATCATGGCTGATCCTCTATCTCAACACCATACCCCCACTCTCTACCCCTTGATGCCTTTAGAGGCCAGAAATCTATTTCCTTCTTAAATATATTCAGTGGCTTGGCCTCCACTGCCCTGTGGTAGAGAATTCCACAGGTTCACCACTCTGACTGAAGAAATTTCTCCTCATCTCAGTCCTAAATAGCCTACCCCATATCCTGAGACTGTGAACCCTTGTTCCAGACCCCCAGCTAGAGGAAATATCAACCCTGCATCCAATCTGCACAGCCCAATAAGAATTTTATATGTTTCAATGAGATCCCCTCTCCTTCTAAACTCCAGTGAATAGAGGCCTAATCAGCCCAATCTCTCCTCATACAACAATCCTGCCATCCCAGGCATCAGTCTGGTGAACCTTAGAGATTAGAGGTTGGGAAACGCAAAAATAGTATCATAGAATCTTACAAGACTCTTGACCTACTTTGTCTGTGCCAGCTTTGAGGCAACTATCCAATTAGTCTCACTTCCCAGCTCTTACCCCATAGCCCTGATATTTTTGCACAATTCTCTTTTGAAAGTTGAGTCATTGTTAAATGAATAGGTTAATGATAAGTCTTTTGACAAAGAAAGTGTTAAATAATAATTTAAGCAGGAAGAGCTGCCATGGTGCTAACCCCGCATCAAAATTAGACAAGGGATGGAGAAAGCTCCTCGCGGAGACCTGGAACTACAAAATTATAATGATTCCTTTACTCCAAGGACAAAAGTTTATTAAAAAAAATTGCATTTCCCTGAAGTCAAAGAAAAATATTATACACCAAACGGTATGATGGAAATTAAACCAAATATTTGCTATTCATTCAAGTCTCTTATGCAAACATATAAGGCGCTGTTCATTAACTGGATCCGCCTAAATATTATAGGATTTAAATGAATTTTTAAAAATGCAAATTTGTTTCCAACTAAAAATGCTTTTAAAAACTCAGTCAAGACCTTTATGTAGTTTATATTAATAACTGTATATTTGCAAAGAATGTCCACATAGGAAACTTAATACAAATTGTCAAAATCCTTCTGTGCTCTCAGCATCCATCAGAGTGAAACAGAGGCATGTGTCATCACTACAACTCTAAATAGATAGAAAGATTTGTCAAATATAAGTACAGCAGACCGTCTTCTGAGGAAACAGCATTCACACAACAGGAGCACTGAAGTAAAATTCACAACTTCGGCTTTCAATGTTCTGCAAAATGTGACACGCCAAGACTTAAAATTGTATTACCCAGAATCAAGAATTCAATGCATTCCTATTGACATCTGCATTTATAAGTCACTGCTAATCACCTCAAAATCTAAACACTCTATTGACCTACATTTGCAAAGTCCAAATGGTTGAAGCTGGGTGCCAAGGAAACACATTAAAACTAGCAGGTGGGGATGCATATGATTTCACAACAGTCTCTGGTAGTGAAGTGGTCATGTTACTGCATTAGTAATCCAGAGAACAGGAGTTTAAAACTTGCAGCAGCAAAATTTCAATTCAGTTTTTGAATAAATCTGGAAGGCAAAATCCCTCATCCAATTTAAATAAAAAGCTACATAATTATGTGGTTATGTTGCAACATTTGTGCCACAGGTTAACTTTACAAATTCCCTGATCTCCTTCATGACAACATTGGTCACAATTCATCAAACCAGATTTAGTGTGGTGCTGTGGGAATTCTGCATATCCAGCTTCACATTTTGCCTTACCAAATGGCTTAATGGGACACTAGTTTGTAACAGCTCCCTCTCTCTATTCCTTCATTCGCCATCTGACAACATGGAAATCTCATTGTATTGGTGACAAAAATGACAAGTTACCAATTTATTTGTTCATCCCTGATTCTAACAATCATGGCACCTTCTTCTCCTCTATTCTATAAATTAGGCTCTTCAGTTAAACTTTACCAATTTTTACTGATCATAAATGGGATAACAATCAGAACTGCATACTCATCAGGGCGCTACCAATTGAAATACCATACATACTGGTGCATAAGTCGAATATCTGAGACTTTTCTTTTAGGCAAAAAGTTAAGGTTTTACATTGGTGAAATGTTTGAGGGGCTTACTTTCAATGACTGATGCTTTCATCTTACACAGCCAGCAGAGAACCGTGCTGGGCTTTCAGTCTCAGTTTTGAACATACATACAAGTTAGGAGCAGGAGTAGGCCACTCGGCCCCTTGAGCTGCTCTATCATTCAATAAGATCATGGCTGATTTGATTGTAACCTCAACCCCACATTCCTGCCTACCCCCAATAACCTGTCACCCCTTGTTAATCAAGAATCTATCCAGCTCTGTCTTAAAAATATTCAAAGACTCTGCTTCCATCGCCTTTTGAGGAAGAAAGTTCCAAAGATTCACAACCTTCCAAGAGAAAGAATTTCTCCTTATCCCTGTCTTAAATGAGTGACACCTCATTTAAACAGTGGCCCTTGGTTCTAGATTCTCCCACAAAAGGAAACATCCTCTCGACATCCAACCTGTCAAGGCCCCTCAGGATCTGAAAGGTTTAAATTAAGTCGCCTCTTACTCTTCAGACACTCACTGCACGTAAGGAAGGGATTGGAGCAAGAAGGAAAACCAAAAAAGATTAAGGTTTTAATAATCCCTTTTCCTTTCCTATGAGGCCATAGGACTGTTCATGACAGCTCAGCGAACAAAGTTCCATTTCTGGGACAGTTTTAATACCTTTGTGTTCACACACTGTTCACTGACTCTGCAGTTTGTTCCAATCTTACCTACATCATTTCAATGAGAAATTAAACTTTTACTGAAGTTTTCCAACATCTCAGTGAGAAAATTGTACTCTGATCTAGCACTGATGCAGAAAGATCAGAAAACTCCTGCTTCAAATCCTGGTCTCTACTGTGCTATTCTGAACAGAGAGTGGGGCAGTGAGCAGAGTTGGAACACAGTACCCTTGAAAAGTCAGGGTTGACCTTTACACAATCAACTATTATTCGAGTATATATGGTAGTTAATGTGGCTTTTCGAAAGCAACATTGCTTAGCTTCTGTGGTTAATTAGAAACCATACTATGCCAACATTCAGCACAAGTACATCACCAAGCCTAGCTGCTGCCTTAATCTAAAATTTGCCCTCCATGTCCTAACTGGTGCACCCAAAATTACACTAAGAAAATAGTTGTCAACCTATGCATTAATTGATATACATGGATAATAACCAGAAGCTATTTCAGCATAAACTACCAGCTGCTCTGCTTTCGGTATTGTCTTCGGCAGCTTACTGGTTACATATTTTAACATTTCTGTATAAAATCTATATAATCTGGTTTTATTTACCATCAACGACTTGTTTAAACGATTCAATCTAAATTGGAAAAACAAGGAGAACGAGGAGCGGGATGAAGAATCAGCAACTGACTACTGTTTAACAAGTAAATTATAAATAGAATTATATCACTTGTGCCATCTTCTGATGGAGGGGAGGCGATGAGAAAATTGCACAAGGTGCACAACCAAACGTCATGAAACTGCAAAATTGAGACAATTTTGTGAAGATTAGTTGAAAAATATAACTTTAAATACAGGGCTGTGTTGAGCGAGGGTCAGAAAAAAATATAGATATTTATTAAATTCCCTGTCACTACAATGTCGAAGCACCCATTAATTGACAAAACAGTGTCTACATGAGAATGTATCCCTTCAATGTTTGTACAGAAACAGGCCACATCTCAACTGGCCTAAACCAGTGACCTCCTCCCACCAGACCTTATCTAACTCTTTCAGCATAACCTTCCAGTCCTTGCTCCTCACATGTTTTTCTAGTTTCTCCTTAAATGAATCTATACAATTCGCCTCAACTATTGCACGTGTTAGCAACTTCCACATTCTCAACACACTCTGGGTAAAGAATTTTCTCCCACATTCCTGATTGATTTATTAGCGATCTTATATTCATGGCCCCTTGTTTTGGACTCTGTTACAAGCAGAAACCTTTGCTATGTCTGCACTTTCAAACCCTTTCAAAGCTTTAAAAAAGTCCTTTCTCACATCACACCCTCAGCCTTCTCTTTTCTATAGAAAATTACAACTTTTAGTTGGGGCAGGTGTATACCTTTGAACTGATTAGCTTGACCCCTTTCTTGAAAACATTAACCTGTTTCCAACACAGAGGGTGCCACCAGTGAAATATTGACATAGTCCGACTGTATAAAATCTCTGCCACAGGTCACATTTGCCTTTCCAATTTATTAAAAAAAGGTGCAAGTCTACCTACTCAACTACCTTACATTTTTTATTCATTCACAGGATGTGGACATCGCTGGCTGGGCCAGCATTTATTTTCCATCCCTAGTTGCCCTAGAGGTGGTGGTGAGCTACCTTCTTCAACCGCTGTAGTCCCTGTGGTGTAGGTACACCCAGTGCTGTTAGGGAGGGGGTTCTAGGAATTGACCCAGTGACAGTGAAGGAACGGCGATATATTTCCAAGTTAGGGTGGTGAGTGGCTTGGAAGGAAACTGCTAGGTGGTGTTCCCACCTAGCCACTGCCCTTGTACTTCTGGATGGTAGTGGTCGTGGGTTTGGAAGGTGCTGCCTAAGGAGCCTTGGTAAATTCCAGCAGTGCATCTTATACATGGTACACACTGCTGCCACTGTGCATTGTGGTGAAGGGAGCGAATGTTTGTGGATGTGGCGCCAATCAAGCAGGCTGCTTTGCCCTGGACATTGTCAAGCTTCAAGTGTTGTGGGATCTGCACTCATCCAGACAAGTGGGGAGTATTCCATCACGCTCCTGACTTGTGCCTTGTAGATGGTGGACAGGCTTTGCAGAGTCAGGTGATGAGCTACTTATCGCTGGATTCCTAGCCTCTAACCTGCATTTGTAGCCACAGTATTTATATGGCTAGTCCAGTTCAGGTTCTGGTCAATGGTAACCACCAGGATGTTGATAGTGGGGGATTCAGTGATAGTAATGCCATTGAATGATAAGGGGCATGGTTATATTCCACTTTTTGGAGATGGCCATTGTTTGGCACTTGAGTGGCATAACTGTTACTTGCCACCCTAAGCCTGCATATTGTCCAGGACTTGCTGCATTTGGATATGGACTGCTTCAGTATCTGAATAGTCAGGAGTGGTGCTGAACATTGTGCAATCATCAGTGAACATCCCCACCTCTGACCACATGATGAAGGAAGGTCATTGAAGCAGCTGAAGATGGCTGGGCCAAGGGCACTACCCTGAGGAACTCCTGCAGTTTTGTCCTGGGCCTGAGATGACTGACCAACAACCACAACTATCTTCCTTTGTGCTAGGTATGACTTCAACCAGCAAGAGTTTCTCTCCCTTTCCTCCCCACCGATGTGGAGTGAAGCAAATTGGTGAAAGACTGGCATGTGTGATGCTGGGGGCTTCCAGGGGATGCTGAGATGGATCATCCGCTCGACACTTCTGGCTGAAGATTGTAGCAAATGCCTTATCTTTTGCACTAATGTGCTGGGCTCCCCCATCATGGAGGATGGGAATATTTGTGGAGCCTCCTCCTCCAATGAGTTGTCTAATTGTCCACTCCCATTAACAACTAGACGTGGCATGAGTGCAGAGCTTAGATCTGATCCCGGTGGTTGTGGGAACGCTCAGCTCTGTCTATCACTTGCTAGTTCTGCTGTTTGGCACGCAGTAGTCTTGCGCTATAGCTCCAACAGAGTGACACCTCATTTTTCAGTATGCCTGGTGCTGCTCCTGGCATGACTTCCTGCACTCTTCATTGAACCAGGGTTGATCTCCTGACTTGATGGTAATGGTAGAGTGCCAGGCCAGGCCTTGAGGTTGCAGACTGTGTTTGAGTACAATTCTGCTGCTGCTGATGGCCCACAGCACCTTATGGATGCCCAGTCTTGAGTTGCTAGGGCTGTTCTAAATCTATCCCATTTAGCCGTGGTAGTGCCAGACCACACAATGGAGAGTATCCTCAATGTGAAGGCAGAACTTTGTCTCCACAATAACTGTGCGGTCGTCACTCCTACCACCAATGTCATGGACAGATGCATCTGCGGCAGGCAGGTTGGTGAGGATGAGGTCAAGTAGGCTTTCCCCTCTTTTTGGTTCCCTCACCACCTGCTGCAGGCCCAATCCAGCAGCTATGTCCTTTAGGACTCAGCCAGCTCGGTCAGTAGTGGTGCTGCCGAGCTACTCTTGGTGATGGACATTGAAATCCCCCACCCAGAGTACATTCTGTGCCCTTGCCCACCGTCAGTCCTTCCTCCAAGTGGTGTTCAACATAGAGAAGCACTGATTCATCAGCTGAGGGAGGGGTCTATGTGGTAATCAGCAGGAGGTTTCCTTGCCCATGTTTGACCTGATGCCATGAGAATTCATGGGGTCCAGAGTCAATGTTGAGGATTCGCGGGGCAAATCCCTCCCAACTGTATACCACTGCGCCAGCAACTCTGCTGGGTCTGTCCTGCTGGTGAGACAGGACATACCCAGGAATGCTGATGGAGGTGTCTGGGGCATTATCTGGAAGATATGATTCCATGAAGATGACTATGTCAGGCCGTTGTTTGACTAGTCTGTGAGACAGCTCTCCCAATTTTGGCAGTAGCCCCCAGATGTTAGTAAAGGGAGGCCTTTGCCTATCCCTAATTACCCTCGAGGTGTTGGTGGTGAGTGGCCTTCTTGAACCATTGCAGTGCATATGGTGTAAGTACATCCACAGTGCTGTTAAGGAGGGATTCAGGTTGGTGTCACTTGGAATGGACCTTCCAGACAGTGATGTTGCCATGAGCCTGCTGTACTTGTCCTTCTTGGCAGTAGTGGTCATGCGCTTGGAAGGTGCTGTCTTAAAAGATTGAGTGAGTTCCTACAGAGCTGCCACTGTACGTACGTCAGTGGTGGAGGGAACGAATGTTTGTGGCTAGCTGCCAAACAAGTGGGCTGCTTTGTCCTGGATGGTGCTAATCTTCTTGAGTGTTGTTGGAGCTGCACTCACCCAGGCAAGTGGAGAGTATCCCATCACACTCCCTGACTTGTGCCTTGTAGATGGTGGACAGGCTTTGGGGAGTCAGAGCTAAGTCATTCACCACAGGATTCCTAGCCTCTGACTTGCTCTTGTAGCCTCAGTATTTATATGGCTAGTCCAGTTCAGTTAAAAGATAAGAGTGAGGCTAAGAACATTTCTTTGAAATTATACTTCAGAATTCCACAAACTAACATCAGTACCAAAAAGTCGAAGGGCATGTTATCCTGCCATTTTTGAATTGTCACAAAGTTAAATACTACTCAATGGAAATGAAAAAGTGACAGTTTAGTTCTGGAGTTATAAACCTAACAGAAACCACCTGATGCTAGTTATTATATCACACAACATGCTGACCACAACAGCTGCAACAGAGCCAGCCTGGCTTTCAGTCAGGTGGTGCTGCAGATTTGACCTTCTGAATTAAAAAAAAAGAGCTGTCCACAAAAAAAAAGATAGTCACCCGGCCTCTCTCCCCCACCTCAGCCAAATTGAACAAATATCATCAGCTTCACTGAGTAAGCAGTGTAGAGCATTATGGGGATGTGCCAAACTTTCTTTAGGCAACCAATTAAAGCGGATTTCGACAGAACTAAAAAACTGTGTTGATTCTACAAAAGGGTCGGTAATCTGCTCCAATGGGTCAGTGCCCAGGCGTTGAACTTCAAAATTAGCTCCACTCCCCTCAATATTCTGAGTCAGCAACAAACCTCACCAATTTCTATTTAATACCTCATGTTCTCATTTCAGAGGACAGCAGTCTTGGCGACAAATCCTGCAGTTTCTCCCAGCCAATCTTAAACATTCATTGTATTATTTAGACCTCAAAATAGCAGTTTGCATTTATAGAGCACCTTTAACGTCATACGCCATCCCAAGACATTTCACAATAATGCTATTGGAAACGTTGCAAACTCCCCTCCAAGCCACATTCCGTCCTGACTTAGAACTATATCACAGTTCCTGGGTCAAAATCCCAGAACACACTCCGTAACAGCACTGGGGGTGTACCCACATCACAGAATGCAGTGGTTCAAAGCAGTAGCTCATCACCACCCTCAAGGGCAATTACAGATGCACAATAAATGCTGGCCTTGCCAGCGATGCGCACATCCCAAGAATAAATAAAAAAAACATTTTTTTTCCTAAAAGAAAAACAGTTGCAGTGGCTAATCTACACTTTAATAAACATGGTAATGCATATACGATTACTTAGGTGGAAAAAGTGGGAGGATGCAGTTCAAGCTAATACCTGCCAGAATTGACAAGATGTTTTCTACTGGGTCCCCCAAGCAATCAAAATTGGAATAAAAACAAAGCACTAGAAAAATTCAGCCGGTCTGGCAGCATCTATGGAGAGAGAAACTGAGTTAATGTTTTGAGTCCAATACTTTGAAACTCTTGTCTTTGAAACTCTGTTAACATTAACCCAGTTAACGGGTTAACCCAGTTTGGAAAAAGAGTCATATTGGACTCAAAACGTTAACTCTGTTCCTCTCTCTACAGGTGCTGCCAGACCAGCTAAGTTTTTCTAGTACTTTGTTTATATTTCAGATTTCCAGCATTTGCAGTACTTTTCTTCAATCAAAAAGCATCGGGATTCTGCTAGTAGTTCCACTGTTTGTTTACATCCTAGTCAACAGGCAGCCTGTCAAATAGTAGAATTTATTTCCAGTGCTAGGTCAGTATTTGGAGAAAACATCATACAAAACAAAGCCTTACAGCCAGTTATACGCCTAGCATGGAGCCTGGACCACTGCTGCCATTTCAATATTGGTGCTGAATCTCACTATATACAAAGGATAGGCAGAAAAGACCATCAAGCCTGCCCCAACCATACACTGTGCATCTATGTGTCATGCACTCAACACTCCCCATCTCAACAGAAGCATAACAATAGATTCAAATTCTAGGCCAGTTTTTTTTTTATTCTTTCACAGGATGTGGGTCCTGCTAGCTAGGCCAGCATTTATTGCCCTTAAGGTGGTAGTCAGCTACCTTCTTGAACTTCTCCAGTCCATCTGTTCTAGGAACACCCACAGTGCTTTTAGGAAGGGAGCTCCAGATTTTGACCCAGCGACAGTGAAGGAATGGCGATACATTGCCAAATCAGGATAGTGTGTGGCTTGGAGGGGAACTTGCAGGTGGTCATTCTGGGGTTTGGAAGGTGTTGCCGAAGGCGGCTTGATGAATTTAGGGAAAATAAATTCTGGGAAATCGATCTCCAAACCCCAGGACAAACAAAAACTAGTTCCAAATGGCAACAGCAATCAAGAGATGCAACAAAACACAGGGGGCCATTCAGCCAATCATAACTGCCAGCTGTTTGTTAGAGCATTCTGAACTAATCCCACATTCTTCCCAGAACTTGGTACCTTTCTCTGTTTAAATATTCATCCAGTTTTCCTTTAAAAGATGCAGTGGTCTCTGCCGCAAGCATTTTATGTGACAAAGTATTTCATGCTCAAACATTTCTCCGAAAATAAAATTTATCTCGATTGTTCTCCTGTGTTAACTTTAAAATTGATGGCCCCCCATGTCTGTGATCTATGAAAACAGCCTTTCCCTGTTCATTGAGGCTCATGACAATTTTAATAACAGCTATTAAATCTCCCCCGAACCTTTTCTACTCCAGTGCCCAATATTCCCTGTATCTCAATTCACTGGTCATTACTGCTGTCCCCTGGAATCTGTCCAACAGCAATCTGCTTCCCCCTATTTGCAGAGTTTAAGATGATTCTAAATAGTGAACTACTCACATCGCAACCACGTCCATGTTCAGTGAAAGCTCACAAACTTAAAAAAGAGGTTTCTCAAACATTAACTTGCCAAAGCACTTTTCTTATTCCAAGCAAATTCCTCCAAAACACCTCAAACATGCCCAAGAAAAGCTACAACAAATCCTACCCCAGAATTTACAATGCAAACTACAACAACTAGTACCAGTACAGAAATTTATGACTCTTGCTACTCAACTGATATATGCTTAAATCTCAATATAGCAAATAAGACTGCAGAAAATCCTTTATGCCAACTGCAAAATACAAGCACAGTACAAGTACCTGCAACATACAATATTCTTTTCTTCATAGTATTGTTCCTATATATCCCCTAAGTCACTTGAAATATCTTTCTGGAGCCAAAGAAAGCAATGCACATACAAAATCAGGGCAAGGCAAATAAGCAGAAAAAGGTGAGGGATTTTAGATCATATACCAAACATGGAATAAAAAAAGAGGATGAAATTTCAATCTTCCCTCCTTCCCAAGAAAAATGACAGGAGCTGCTCGTACACAAAATGAATATCTAGTGTCAGTTAAAAGGCAGTAACCTAATCAAGGGAGTTAGGTATATAGATCAACAGAACTTGTTTGTTTATCAGATATAACATTACTTAAGTGACATCAAGTGCATGATTCACTCGCCTGAAGGGAAAACAAGCAGTGCCTGTCCAACTAGCTAATTATCCTGAGCCACCAATTCCCATTACGCCCTGTTGACTACTTTAAAAAAAAGTTTAAAAACAAGACCTTATTCTTGAATCTTACCAAGGCTAAAAGCTGCTGTGTAATGCAATATAGAGCCACAATACTCTCACAATGTATTGTTACTTAGTGCTACGAACCAAGGCAGAGTGCTTGGTGCATACATTGTTCATAAAATATTTGAACTGTTCTACAATCTTTGAGAGATACACAGCATCAAAAACAATGACAGCAACTGGCATTCTAGTTCAAGTGAGAGCAAGCAGCCCATCACAGGGTGTTCAGCAGTCTGAAGGAGGAGCCTGAGGATTTCTTAATGCAAGCACCTCACTTGAGGCCTCCCCATTCCTTTGCTCCCATGACCAAGCCTTACGCCAAGCAATCCCTAAACCTCTGGTCAGCAGCTTCCACCTCCTTCTCACTCTAAGTTCATACCACTGACACAATCCAGTTCCTTCTCACCCAAATCCCTATCGCATTTGACTCCTACCTACCCATTTCCGCTCCATGGCCACACACTAAGTGGTAATGGCTTCCTTTGCTCGAGCATCATGATCCATGAACATACAACATTCCATGCTTCCAGCATCACTAATTACTGCAGCACCTCTAATCTCACTTTCGTCCTCAATCTGCAAATGTGCCCTTACCTCTGCCCAACATCCCTACACCTCCCCACAGAAATCTCTATTGTTCAGGTTCTGCTACTTGCAGCACCAAAATGATTATAGCTAGAGTAACAAACCACATTGTTCTATCTCAACATCGCAAAGTGACCATAAGAAATAGGAACAGAAATTAGGCCATTCGGCCCATCGAGTCTGCTCCGCCATTCAATCATGGCTGATAAGTTTCTCAACCCCATTCTCCCCATAACCTTTGATCCCCTTACCAATCAAGAACCTATCCATCTCAGTCTTAAATACACTCAATGACCTGGCCTCCACAGCCTTCTGTGGCAATGAACTCCATAGATTCACCACTCTCTAGCTAAAGAAGTTCCTCCTCATCTCTGTTCTAAAAGGTCTTCCCTTTGAGGCTGTGCCCTCAAGTCCTAGTCTCTCCTACTAATGGAAACATCTTCCCCACATCCACTCTATCCTGGACTTTCAGTATTCTGTAAGTTTCAATCAGATACCCCCACATCCTTCTAAACTCCATCGAGTATAGACCCAGAGTCCTCAAACGTTCCTCATACGTTAAGCCTTTCATTCCTGGGATCATTCTCGTGAATCTCCTCTGGACCCTCTCTAGGGCCAGCACATCCTTCCTGAGATATGGGGCCCAAAATTGCTCACAATATTCTAAATGTGGTCTGACCAGAGCCTTATAAAGGCTCAGCAGCACATCCCTGCTTTTATATTCTTGTCCCCTCAAAATAAATGCCAACATTGCATTTGCCTTCCTGACTACCGACTCAACCTGCAAGTTAACCTTAAGAGAATCCTGGACTAGGACTCCCAAGTCCCTTTGCACTCCAGATTTCTGAATTCTCTTCCCATTTAGAAAATAGTCTATGCCTCTATTCTTCCTACCAAAGTGCATGACCTCACACTTCCCCACGTTGTATTCCATCTGACACTTCTTTGCCCATTCTCCTAACCTGTCCAAATCCTTCTGCAGCCTCCCCACCTCCTCAATACTACCTGTCCCTCCACCTATCCTTGTATCATTTACAAACTTAGCCAGGCTGCCCTCAGTTCCTTTATCATTAATATATAAAGTGAAAAGTTGTGGTCCCAACACTGACCCCTGTGGAACTCCACTAGTCACCGGCCACCATCCTGAGAAGGAGCCCCTTATCCCCATTCTCTGCCTCCTGCCAGACAGCCAATCTTCTATCCATGCTAATACCTTGCCTCTAACACCATGGGCTCTTATCTTACTGAGCAGCCTCCTGTGCGGCAGCTTGTCAAAAGCCTTCTGGAAGTCCAAGTAGATAACATCCACTGGCTCTCCTTTGTCTAACCTACTCGTTACCTCCTCAAAGAATTCTAACAGATTTGTCAGGCATGACCTCCCCTTGATGAAACCATGCTGACTTTGCCCTATTTTACCATGCACTTCCAAGTATTCTGAAATCTCATCCTTAATGATGGACTCTAAAATCTTACCAACAACCGAGGTCAGGCTAATCGGCCTGTAATTTCCCGTCTTTTGCCTCACTCCCTTCTTAAACAGGGGAGTTACATTAGCAATTCTCCAGTCCTCTGGGACCCTCCCTGACTCCAGTGATTCCTGAAAGATCGCCACTAACGCCTCCACTATCTCTTCAGCTATTCCCTTCAGAACTCTGGGGTGTAATCCATCTGGTCCAGGTGATTTATCCACCTTCAGACCTTTCAGTTTTCCTAGCACCTTCTCCTTGGTAATGGCCACCATACTCACCTCTGCCCTCTGACTCTCTTGAAGTTTGGGGATGTCACTTGTGTCTTCCACTGTGAAGACAGACGCAAAGTACCTATTCAGTTCCTCCGCCATTTCTTTGTTCCCCACTACTACTTCTCCACCGTCATGTTCCAGCGGCTCACTGTCCACTTTTGCCTCTCTCTTACCCTTTATATATCTAAAAAATCTCTTGCAATCTTCTTTTATATTACTGGCTAGTTTACCATGATATTTAATCTTCTCCCTCCTTATTTCTTTCTTAGTTGTCCTTTGTTGGTCTTTGTTGGCTTCCCAATCCCCTGGTTTCCCACTGCTCTTCACTGCATTGGATGCTTTCTCTTTAGTTTTTATGCTGTCCCTGACTTCCCTTGTCAGCCATGGTTGCCTCATCCTCCCTTTAGTATGCTCCTTCTTCCTAGGGACGAATTTTTGTTGTGTCTCCCAAATTACTCCCAGAAACTCCTGCCATTGCTGTTCCACTGTCTTTCCTGCTAGGCTCATCTCCCCAGTCAATTCTGGGCAGCTCCTCCCTCATGCCTCTGTAGTTGCCTTTCTTCAACTGTAATACTGTTACATCTGATCCCAGCTTTTTCCTCTCAAATCTGCCTCATTACACATCACTAAATCTAGAATTGCCTGTTCCCTAGTGGGCTCCACCACAAGCTGTTCCAAAAAGCCATCTCATAGACATTCCACAAATTCCTTTTCTTGGGATCCACTACCAACCTGATTTTCCCAGTCTACCTACATATTGAAATCCCTCATGATCACTGTAACCTTGCCTTACACACCTTTTCTATCTCCTGGTGTATATGGTGCCCCACATCCTGACTACTATTTGGAGACCTGTACATAACTCCCATTATGGTTTTTTTATCTTTGCGGTTCCACAACTCTACCCACACAGATTCTATATCATCTGACCCGACATCATTTCTTACTAACAAAGCAACCCCACCCCCTCTGCCAACCTGCCTATCTTTTTGATAGGGTGTATATCCTTGGATTTTTAGCTGCCAATCCTGATCCCCTTGCATCCATGTCTCCGTGATGCCCACCACATCATACCTGCCAATTTCAATCTGCGCCACAAGCTCATTTACCTTATTTCGTATACTGCGTGCATTCAAATACAACAACTTCAGTCCTGTATTTCCCGTCCCCTTTCTCATTGTCATCCCTTTATCTGATGTGCTTGAAGTTAGATTCCTAGCCCTTTCCAAACACTCTGTCCTATTGTGTGTTCTGGAACACTCTGTCCTATTTTGTGTTCTGGAACAGTAACAGTATGTCAATTTCCAGCAATGACTTCTAATCCATCCCCTCCTCCCAACTGTCCATTCTGTCAGGTTGCTCATCAGATAAGCCTCAACTCCTTCTAGCTTAATACCACGGAGTTGGAAATCATTGTCTACAGCTCCACATCACAAACTTTGTTCCATTGCCAGGGATTTCATCCTTTCCCTCCCCCCTCCCTCTGAGGCACAACCAAACAGTTTGAAGTCTCGGTATCCTATTCAATTAAACTTAGTTTCAGTCCTTAGTCCCTTACCATCACTAAAAAGATATGCCTCTCATTCTATCACTGCTGCAATATTTCGTCAAGCCAACCATTACTTCAGTCCTCCCTCTGCTGACCTCTTTCCATCCTCCATTAACACAAACATGCCCAAAACTTGGTTGCACACATCCCATCTTGCCTTAAATCCTGCTCGCCACTCATCCATCCTCAATGGCATACAAAGAGCCTAAAGTAGACTGTATTTTAATTTTACAAGTTTAATTATTCAAACCATAATAAATATTACATGATTGAATACAGACAGGAACAAACTAATCTCTATGGATTACAAAGACACGGCATAATTCTGTTTATGAATAAGCAAGTGCTTTAGCAATGAAGAACGTAATGAAATTGCTTTAGATCACACAGTGATCCAGAAGAGCTCAAGAGCAATGTCCATGCTTAAACTTTGATCAGTGCTTAAGGCGTCTGTGTAGAAAACAGGTGACTGAGCTTTCAAGTGGCCTCAAAGAACTACAATAATTATAAGCAGAACAAACGTGGAGGTCAAGGCAAAAACAGAATTACCTGGAAAGACTCAGCAGGTCTGGCAGCATCGGCGGAGAAAGAGTTGACGTTTCGAGTCCTCATGACCCTTCAACAGAACTGGAGGTCAAGGCTACAGGTACAAATTATTCACAACTTTAATGCATCAATAACATATACCATATTATCGAACAAACAGGATGTTGCAAGTTGTATTATCAGAGTTAACTTCAGCTTTTCACTATAAATGCTAATAACTTGGGTTAAGGTATAGGGTTGATTGCTCAGTGTGCAGACAGCTCCATGTTAGTAGGCACAATAAATCATGCAGATAGGAGCTGGAAAGGACACACAAACAAAGCGAGTGGCTGTTCTCAAAACCTAACTGGTTCACTAATGTCATTCAGGAAAGGAAATCTGCCCTTAAAACAGAAAATGCTGGAAAAAAACTCAGCAGGTCTGTTTTGGTGTTGGTCCAGGTGGAGGTAGGAAGAGGTGTCTGAGAGTTGGTGCTCAGCTTCTGCAAGGTAGAGGTTAGTACACCAGACAACAACAGCACCAGCCTTGTCAGCAGTTTGATAACAAAATCAGGGTTAGACCTGAGATGACAGAGTGCAGCAAGCTCAGGAGAAGGTAGGTTGGAGTGGGTGAGAAAAGCAGAGAAATTAAGGCAGCCAATGTCACGCAGACAGTTCTCAATGAAAAGATGAAGAGCAGGTTTAAGAGGCCAGAGGGAGGGGTCCAGGTAGAGGGAGAATACTGGAGGCAGGTGAAAGGATCCAATGAACATGGGAAGACTCCTGCCCAAAGAAGTGGGCACGAAGATGAAGGCGACAGAAAGAGTTCAGCATTGTGCCAAGCCTGAAATTCATTGAGGTGAGGGGGTAAGGGTTTGCAACTGAGTCCTTTGCTGAGTACAAAACATTCAGCTTGAGAGAGGGGTAGGTCAGAGGGTACGGTGAATACATGGCAAGGGCTGGGAGTAGGAGGAGGTCATTATCCGATCTGTTTTACATGTGACTCCACATCCACAACAATGAGGTTGGCTTTTAACTGTCCTCTGAAATAGCCTAGTTCAGTTCAAGGTCAATTAAATGCTGGCCTTTCCAGCAATGCCACATCTCATGAAATAATAAAAGGAAGAAACTCAGGAATAGTGCACTGGTCTTGGAACGTGTACATTGCAGACTCACCAGAATGACATTAGGGTTTAAAGGATTAAGTTATGAGGACAGGTTGCAAAATCTTAGTTTGTATTCACTAACATATAAGAGATTGAAGAGCTATTTAAATAAGAGGATTTTATAGGATAGATAAGGAGAAACTATTTCCTCTAATTGGGAGGGGCGGGGGGGGGCGGGGAGAGAAAGAGTCTATCATCCTCTCTAGGAATTAAGCGGGCAAACCTTAAAATTAGAGCCCTGTCATTTAGAAGCGCAATTAATGAGCACTTTTTCATACAAATCTGGAACTTCCTCCTGCAAAAGACTGTAAATGCTGGGTCAACTGAAATATTCAACACAGATCAGTAGAATTTTGAGGCAGGGGCATCACAAGATTTGCAACAAACGGTGAATAAAAGGAGTTGAGGCATGATCCAACTGCATACGAAACAGGCTGAAAGGCCTGAGTAGTCTGCTCCTGTTCCCATCCTACACAGGTTTGAGGCAGGAATATTTCCATACCAGAGATAAGTAAAGCACTGGGTCAAATGGGCTTGGGAAGGTGAAAAAAAGGGCTTTGTAGTTTCTTGTAATGCTATCCAGGTGAAGGAATGAGCACAATACCCAAGACCTCTAAACTTAAAGGAATAACCAGAATACTTGAAGAAAAAATATCAAAACATGCCAAGAGGTTCTTTCTGCCTTGTAAGAAAAATTGTAGTCAGTGACACCAGTCACTTTGATGCACTCTGCTTATACTACTTGTCTGTGCACAGAAAAAACACAGCGGCTTTGTCTGTCAAGAGCAGCTTTGCACAATTTGCCATACCAAACAACTGCTCAAGCCAAAAATGCTGTCAAAGTAGCTAACTTCAGAAATGTCAATGGTTGTAATTTTAAGTTGAACTACCATTTGTACATTTAACAGCAACAGCGTCACTGATGTTATAATCCAGTAAGTGCCTTCCAGTATCAATACTTATGCATTGCAGTAACGACAAAAGCTGGCAAAGTCGTCACTTTGATTTATTCTTTAGCTGACTCAATAACAAATCCTACTGCTTTGACAGTTCCAAAACACTGTCATCATGGCTCGGGTCAATTGCTGCACTGATCTGTTGAATACGAATGCTGACATTGTAGTTAAACATTAAAAATGATATTTAATATTCAAAAGGTTTCATTTTTTTCCCCTTTCAGGGGTCCACTGCAAATATTAACATTACCAGAGTCCCTTTGTTCCCACTTCTGTGAGATAACATCAGCTACATAGACAGAAATAATCAACAGACAAGTTAACAAGTGCGGAAAAATACAAATTCTAACCACACACAAAGCAAAGTATGCTTCTGCTTTGACCATTCCGAAAAACAACACTGCTGCTATCAGGCCTCATGTCTGTTGCTGCAGGCTGACAAATCTGATGATCTGTGGACTCCCTGCATTATCCTTGAAAACACCACAGGGAACCCTATTTGAAAACCAATGCTTTGAAACAAGGATCTCAATAGGGAAATCAGGATTAGGCTTTCAACAAAAAAAATCAGAAACCAATTTTTAAAGTAATTAGAAGTGGTTCACCTTCCTATTACAGGAGTTAATACCTAATATTTCAGACTAGCAGTCAGCTGTGTTGTCAAGCTAGCTTTAAAATTTCAGAAACTTCATTTGTATTTACTCATTCATTCATGAGATGGGGAGTTGCTAGCAAGGCCAGCACGTATTGCCCAACTGCCCTCAAGAAGGTGACAATGGGTCACCTTCTTAAACCATTGCAGTCTGTGTGGTGAAATACTCCCACAGTGCTGTTAGGAAGAGAGTTCCAGGTTTTTGGCTGAGCGACAGTGAAGGATCGGTGATATGGACCCAATTCAGGATGGTGTGAGACAAGGAGGGGAACTTCCAGCTGGTGGTGTTCCCATTGCCTGCTGCCCTTGTCCTTCCAGGTAGTACAGGTCACAGGTTTGGAAGGTGCTGTCGAAGGAGTTTTGGTGAGTTGCTGCAGTGCATCGTGTTGATGGTACACAATGCTGCTACTGTGCGTTGGCAGTAGAGGCATTTAATGTCTAAGGGGGTGGTTGAGGACTTGTTAAAAAGTTTTATTAAATATACTAAGTGTTTATAAAATGTAGTTCACTGAATTGAATACAACTATTTTATGAAGTCGCTGGGCAGTACGGGACGAGAGTATTGCTGAAATATTAGATACGCTGTCAAAGCTTTTCACCTTGCACTGATCTTGACTAACAAGTGAGTTAAAGATTATTGGGGTCGGTAGGAAGAGTTGAGGCCAGTCAGATCAATCGTGACACGATCAAATGGCAAAACAGGCTGTAAGGGCTGAAAGGCCGACTCCTGCTCCTAATCCGTACGTTCAGCAAGACATAATATCAAGAATACCAAATTTCAAAGGGAACAACCAATTTATGCTGCATGAGAAAGGGGTGCTGATTGATTGGCAAGTGGACTCTGATTTCTCCATGGCAACGCCTAGAGAATGCACCAGCAAACAGTTATTCCTCAAGCTTTTGGGTTTTGTTTCTCTCCTGATGAGGTCAAGACGAAATGTCTCTTTAATCAAACAATTTTCTGGTTCTTTTTCCATTACTCACAAGATACCTGCCAACACTTCGGGAGTGAGAATTCTAGGAATGAGCTGAAATACACAGGACACCTTCACAATCAAAAGAATTTAATAAATGATTGCACAGTATTCAGTGTTGCAGCGAAATAATATTTTGGAAGGTGCTTGTTGTACTCCGCAGGGAAATAAGACAACTAAATTTGCAGTGGTTTGTGGTGGCACTTGGTGCTGAGCGATTTACCAATGCTTTCAGGATAATAATTCTCACCATGTAGTTATTGCACATAACTTGCACCATTTCACATGGAAAAACAATCATAGGATATTTACAGCACAAGAGACCATTCAGCCCACTGTGTTCAATCTCTTTGCAAGAGCAATTCTGCAAGTTCCACTCTCCCGCCCGTTCCCCATAGCCCTGTAAGTTACTACACTTCAGATGCTCAACCAATTTCTATTTGAAGGTTACGACTGAATCTGCCTCCAGCAAAGCAATGCATTCCAGACCCTAACCACTTGCGTAAAAGATGTTCTTCCTCATAACGCCAGTGGTTCTTTTGCAAATCACTTAAATCAGTATCCTCTGGTTCTCAATCCTTCTGCCAAAGGAAACAGTTTCCTCTGATCTGTTGCCTAGGCCCTTCATGATTTCTAATTCCTCCATCAAATTTCCTCTCAACCTTCTCTTCTCCAAGGAGAGCAACCCCAGCTTCTCCAATTTATCCATGTGAATGAAGTCCCTGATACCATTTCTGTACACACCCTAAACCCTTCATTGCTTCCTAAAATGTGGTGCCCAGGATTTGACAATATTCCAATTAAGCTGAAGCAGCGCTTTATAAACATTCATAACATCCTTCCTTTTTTTGTAAATTCTGCACCCCTCTTCATATGCCTTGTTAACCACTTTTTCAACCTGCCCTGCCACCTCTAACAATCTGTGCACATACACTCGCAGGTCCCTTTGCTTCTGCAACCCCTTTAGAATTGTACTCCGTTCTATAATGCCTCTCCTCATTCCTCCTACCAAAATGCATCACTTCACACTTCTCTACATTAAATTTCATCTACATCAGCCCATCCGCCAGTTGGTTGAAATAATCCAATAAGAGATGTATGAACATATACTGGTTATAGCAGTCCAGAGACTTTGAATTCAAATTCTAACAGTGAATTCAATTCCCCAAGTCTACTAATCTGAAGCTCAATGGAGAACACTATGATAAGCAATGAATACCCACATTTCATAGCATGAAGAGACCGAGATAATTTAGCGACAAACAACTAGTAACCAATGTTAACACTCATACCAAACTGTTACCAGTTTTCAACTCTAGTGCAAAACCAAACCATTCACCAGTTCAAAACACACCAATTTCAAGGAGAGCATTGCAAATGATGTAAAAAAATCCATCTGTTTGGCACAATGATACAACTTCAACATTACAACCAGGGCCACAATCAAATCTCCACAACTAGGGAAAACGGATATCTCATTTTAAAACTGACCAGTCTAATGCTCAACTTACACCAGCTCGCATTTATAAAAAAAAACTTTTAAATCATAAAATATTCCAAGACACCTCACAAGTGTATTAACAAAACTTTAACATAAGGGCAAATGGCCAAAAGCTCACTCATGAGCTAGATTTTAAGAGAAACTTAAAAGGAAGAGAGATCAGAGAGGTGAAAAGCATCAGGGAGGGAATTCCAGAACTCAGGACCCAGGGTGCTGAAAGGTGGGGCAAAGGAAATAAGAGGTAAGATGCCAGAATTGGAGGAGTGCAGTGATCTCCAAGGAGGTTACAGAAAAGGGCAAAGCCATACAGGGATTTGAAAGTGTATGAGAATTTTACAGTTGAAGAGTTACCAGTCAGCAAGTGCAGGAGTAACAAAAACAGAAAATGCTGGAAAAACTCATTAGATCTAACAGCATCTGTGGAGAGAAAAAGAGTGTTAATATTTTGAGTCCGTACAACACTTCTTCAGAGCAGGAGTGATGAGTGAACAGGACTTGGTGCAAGTTAGAATGGTGGCAACAAAATTTTTTTTAAAACTTACATTTTAGAAATTTTCTGCATATTCAAAAGCATTTCAAAGCTGAGCTACTGGTGAGCCGAACGTGCAATTACAAAAACTGCACTGTACAACATTAACTTATGCAATCTTTTTGGGGAAGTTTATAAATTTTATTCACAAACCAGTTTTGACTATGATAACTTAGAACCTACAGCACTTTAATTATAAAGTCATTACCTTACTGACTCAGTGAAATTGTTAGCAACTAGATCTGCATCTAAAGAGTGACACAAACATCAGGAACCCTTTACTTAAAAATGCATTAGGTTTACTGCACAGATACATGGTTTTTAGCCAAATTGTCTTACGTTAGTTTATGCTTCACACAAACCTCCTCCCAGCCTCTTATCACCCTATCAGCATATCCTTAAAATATTTTTTTTTATGCACATGTCTAGACTGCACTTGGATGCATCTATGCTATTCAATTAAATTACTGCATGTAGCGAGTTCCAGGTTCACACCACTGTCTGGGTAAACAGTTTTCTCCTGAATTCCCTGTTGGATTTATTAGTGACTATCGTATATTCACGACCTCCAGTCTTGGTCTCACCCCATAAGTGGGGACATATTCTCTAGGTAGGAAAACTGCACTTGTTGTATTGAGAACCACGCCTCCACCGCACGCCCACAGAATTAGAATAGGGAAATAGAACAAACAGACGATAAAACAAAGTTTGTTACCTCTTCGCAGAAACCAGTGGTTTAAAAAAATCTCCAGTGGAAGGTGGGGGTGAAAAAAAGACGGCTTCAAATCACAAGAGGGCAACAGGTTCCGCAGCCAGGCTTAAAAAACTTGTAAGCTGTCAAACGATTAAAGCAACGCAGAAAACAAAAAAATATAGGTGGGGGGGGGGGGGGTTCTGTGCCGGATTGAATAAAGTGCTAATGAGTGAGTGAGGACCATATAACTTGCTTAAAGCAACATTTGAAGGTATTGCAGTCCGGGTCCGGCAACGCGCCTGCGTCCCGACTGCAACTAGCAATTAGCTCGCAGGTTGCGCGCGCCACTCTGGAACGGGTCCGGCAACACGCGTGCGCCTTGGCAGCAAGGGTGGGGGGGGAAGGATCCCGCCAGCTGCGCGCGCCGCTCAATCGGAAACCATGGCAACCAGGCCTACCCCAGCCGGCCCGCCTAACTGACAGTCAATAGCTGCTCTTACATCGCCCCAACATATCGCGCCGCTGGAAACCAGCTGAAATCAGTTGAATTCACCCAATTATTTATAACCTTCCTCTGATTAGATTCCGTCCCGTGTAAACATAACTACAGTAAGTCGCTCGCCCACCCGCTCCCTCCTTCCGCTTGAAAGCTTTTTATTTTTGAAGCTGTCGACGCCGGCGCCTTATTCCAATGCGGCGGCCGATTGGTGGAGCGCAGCGGTTGTCAGGGAAACCAGTAATCCTGGTGTTGATTGGTTGGCTGGGACGCCAAGTTAATAGCCGCGCCCCCTGTTCCCGATGGCCGCGCCCCTGACCCAATGGCCCAGCCCCTGATCCTGATGGCCCCTCCCTGATAGCCCTGCCCCGATGGCCCCGCCCCAGGCCCCGCCTCTTCTCCTGTTCAGTCGATCAGCGCTCCAGCCTCAGTACGGGACAATCCCATAAAACAAGGGGCCAAATGGCCTCTTTCTGCACTGTAACAACTCTGTGACGCTACATGCTTAGGAAAGTGCACGCGAATTAGTGAAATAAGTAACAAGCATATAAAGGGCATGGGATTGGGACTGGCTAAGTTGCTCTTGCAGTTAAGTGTGAGGTGTTACATTTTGGTAGCAGAAATAAGGCGACAGATTACTTGGAAAATAAGAATCTAAATGGGGTAGAGGAGAAAGTGGGTCTGGAAGTACAAAAGGGACACAGGGTAACAACAACTTTTTTTAAAAAAGCAAAGAAATTGCGATAGAATTGAAAATCGGAGATGTTTTGATGAACCTGTACGGAACCACTGTTAGACCACTACTCGAAAAGTCTTGGGTTACACTTGGGGTATTGTGTAACTTATGATTGCCATTTGTGAAAAGGATAGAGAGGCAGTGAATAGGCTGCAAAAATAATTATTAGACAAAACAGTAAACTGTGAAGAAGACAGTGTAGAACTTCAAAAGGACATTGACACATTGGTGGAGTGGGCAGGTAGGTGGCAGATGAAGTTGAATGCAGAGAAGTGTGAGGTGATACATTTTGGTACAAAGAACATGGAGAGACAGTATAACATAAGGGATACTATTCCAAAGGGTGTTCAGGAGCAGAAAGACCTGGGTATATGTGTACATAAGTCATTAAAGGTGGCAGGACAGCTAGAGAGAGCTGTTTCTAAGGCATACAGTATTCTAGGCTTCATTAGTAGGGGCATAGAGTACTAGAGCAGGGAGGTTATGATGAATTTATATAAGACACTGATTAGACCTCAGCTGGAGTATTGTATACAGTTCTGGGCTCCACACTATAGGAAGGATGTGAATGCATTGGAGAGAGTGCAGAAGAGCTTTACGAGAATGTTTCCAGGGATGAGACACTTCAGTTATGAGGAAAGACTGGAGAAGTTGGGACTGTTTTCCTTGGAGAGGAGAAGTCTAAGAGGAGACTTGATAGAAGTTTTCAGAATCATGAGGGGTCTGGACAGAGTAGTTAGGGAGAAACTGTTCCTGCTTTTAAACAGATTGAGGGGACACAGTTTTAAAGTGTTTTGCAAAAGAAGCAAATGCAAGGTGAGAAAAAACTTTTTCACACAGCAAGTAGTTAGGGTTTGGAATGCACTGCCTGGAAGTGTGGTGGAGGCAGGTTCAGTTGTGGCATTCAAGGGAGCATTGGATGATTATTTAAATAGAAACAATGTGCAGGGTTATGGGGAAAAGGCAGGAGATTGGCGCTAAGTTAAAATGCTCAGAGAGCCTGTGCAGACACAATGGGCCGAATAGCCTCCTACACCTTTACAATTCTGTGATTCTGTGAACCAGAGATATGAGGTTATATCTATCAGGAAAGAAAAATCAAGCTTGGTCTTGTTTAGTCTGAAAGCAAAACTTGATTTTCGATAGAGCCTTTCACAAGCACCAAAGCACTTGAGAAAAAACTTTTTCACACAGTGAATGGTTAAGGTCTGGAATACATTGCCTGTTGGAGGCAGGTTCAACCAAGGCATTATAGAGAGGATTAGACTGCTATTTGAAGAGGAAGAATGTGCAGTGCTACAGGGAGAAGGCAGGAGAATGGCACTAAGTGAATTGCTGATTCAGAGAGCCGGTGCAGACATTAACTGGCTGAATTCTGCGCTGCAATAATTTTGCTATTCTGACACAGGAACTCAATTCTTTGTATTCCTTACAGCCAATGAAGTACTTTTTGAAGTGCAGTCACAGTTGTAATCTAGGAAACGCAGCAGCTAATTTAACGCACAGCAAGATTCCACAAACAGCAATGTGATAATGACCAGATGATCTGCTTTTGTGACGTTGAATGTTGGCAAACTATTAGCCAGGACACTGCCCCTTCAGGGACCTTTAATCTGTATCTTCTGGCTGCCGACCTTCCTGTCACTGGAACTATCAACAAGAGACTTGCTGATTGTTGCTAGTAGGATTGTCTGAATTCTGTTTCTGTCAAATTACTATGTGATCAAAAGTTGCTATAGCAACATAAAACTGATGCTGTGTTTTCTCTCTCTTCTAAAGTAGACTTCACCTTAGTGAAACAGGCAATGTCATTGAAAATTGACACAAAGAAACTAAACTAACTGATTCCTATAAATCCTCCCGCCATTCTCTCCTGTGACCAGAGCTGTATGTAGTGCTCCATGTGCATCTGAAAAAAGCACCATACTGTTTAAACATAACTACGTCCAACCTGTTTTTTTTTATTCTTTCACATGTAGGTGTCACTGGCTAGGCCAGTATTTATTGCCCACCCCTAATTGCCCTTGAGAAGCTGGTGGTGAACTGTCTTTTTGAACCGCTACAGTCCATGTGTTGTATTCTATCATTCCGTCTTTGTCACCTCTAGACTTCAAAATTCTCATGCTCTCTGCACTGGTCTTCTATCTTCACTGTCATTTTGGGTGCAGGAAAATGGCATTGCGGTAGACAATCAGCCATGCTGTAGCTGAATGGCGGAGCAGGCTTGTGGGGCTAAATGGTCTACTACTGTTCCTATGTTCCTAACACCACCACCTGCAAGCTCCTCTCTCTCAGCCACACACCATCCTGACTTGGAAATATATCACCGTTCTTTCACTGTCACTGGGTCAACATCCTGGAGCTCCCTCCCTAACAGCACTGTGGATGCATCTACACCACAGGGACTGCAGCGGTTCAAGGCGGTGGCTCACCCATCAGCTTTTCAAGGGCAATTAGGGATGGGCAATAGATACTGGCCTAGCCAATGTGCTCACATCCCAAGAACAAATAAAAAGAAACTTACACCCTTCATAAACTCTATATATATCTAAAACTCTGCTGCCCATATCCTAATTTGCACCAAGTCCTATTCACCCATCATCCCAGTGTTCTAATATATATATATATATGAAAACAAAAAACTGCGGATGCTGGAAATCCAAAACAAAAACAGAATTACCTGGAAAAACTCAGCATTGCTGCCAGACCTGCTGAGTTTTTCCAGGTAATTCTGTTTTTGTTTTGGTTATCCCAGTGTTCTACATTGGCTCCAGGTCTGGCAAATTCTCAATTTTAAAACTCTCATCTTTGTTTTCAAAAACCCCCAACATCTCAAGACTCCCTGTCTCTGTAATCTCCACCAGCCCCCCACATCCCCGAGATATCTGCACTCCTTTAATTCTGGTTTTTAGTGCATTCCTGATTTTAATTGCTCCACCATTGGCAGTCCTGCCTTCAGCTCTGGAATTCTTTCCCTAAGCCTCTCCCCCTCTCTCTCCTTTAAAGGAATCTTGGTTAAAAAGTACTTTGGCCTGTGTTACTACATAAAGGTGCTGAGTAAATGCAAGTTGTTATTGCTCTGCTGTTTACTACTTAACAATGATTAGACATTGTTGAGTGCAAAGTCTGCTACGAGTTTTAGATCTTTCATATCAGCTCCGTTCATGAAATAATTACTATGATAAATGCTCGATTCAGCCTCTTACACCATTACATAGTTTCAGCTCAACAATTGAAATTATATACTAGTATAGTATGGTTGTTCTTAAATTACCGAAGGTCAAGTGGAACCGCTTTCCATATTAAACCACAAATAGAGCCAAGCTGTCACAGCAGATCTTCCTGATCGTAAATGATTGGCTAAGTAATAAGGAAAGCTTATTTTGATAAGAGAATGCATCGCAAGGATTCCTCACACATTTAGCACCTCCTGCATAACATTATTGATCTTCAATAAATGATACAAATATCAAAAAAAAGCTAATGGAGAAAAAGAATTCGAATATGTTTTATTATTTTGCTTCAGGAAACAGCTTAAAGTATCTGTGTCAATTAAGTGATGCATTATAGAATCACGCAATGCCTCAGCAGAGAAGTAGGCCATTCGGCCCATCATGCCGTTGCTTGCTGTGTGAAAGAGCTATCCAATTAGTCCCTCTTCCCTGCTCTTTCCCCATAGCCCTGCAAATTTCTTCCCTTCAAGTATTCATCCAGTTCGCTTTTGACATTTACAATTGAATCTGCTAATGCCACCCTTTCAGGCGGTGCATTCCAGCCGGCAACATTTCACATCTCAACCTCTTCTTCAGCTTTAATAATGCTGACTCCTAGTTTTTGCCTAAACTACCTGACGCCTTTTTTTTTCACCTGGTGAAGTGGTCAGTGTGCATCCCTTCCCAGTTTACAGCAGCACAGGGGCCTGGATAAATGATATGGAGATTAATCACTTTGGCAGGGGAATTTAAAAATATTTAATTCAATGAATCTAGCAGAAATAGCTTGTTTCTGTAATGGTGACCATGAAAATACCAGCTGGTCATAAAAGCCCATCCGCTTCACTAATGTCCTGTTGAAAAAGAAATCAGTTGTCCTTCACCTGTCTGGACTGCCCCTGACTCCAAACAAACAGCAACGTGATTGATTTGCAAATGGCCACTCAAGCTCATTTTTAATTGGTTTTGGGATCTGAGCATCACTGGCTATGTGTTGCACTCCATGGTACACCCACAGTGCTGTTAGGGAGGGAGTTCCAGGATTTTGACCCAGTGACAGTGAAGGAACGGCAATATATTTCCAAATCAGGATGGTGAGAGGCTTGGAGGGGAACTTGCAGGTGGTGGTGTTCCCATGCATTGCTGCCCTTGTCCTTTTGGTTGAGGTCACATGTATGGAAGGTGCTGTCAAAAGAGCCTTGGTGAGTTCCCAAGGTGCATCTTGTAGATGGTACACACTGCTGCCTCTGTGCGGCAGTGGTGAAGGGAATGAATGTTTTTGGTGGGGTGCCAATCATGCAGGCTGCTTTGTCCTGGATTTAACCCTAACTCCCCAAAGCTTGTCCGCCATCTACAAGGTACAAGTCAGGAGTGTGATGGAATGCTCTCCACTTGCCTGGATGAATGCAGCTCCAACAACACTCAAGAAGCTCAACACAATCCAGGACAAAGCAGCCGCTTGATTGGCACCCCATCCACAAACATTCACTCCCTCCACCACTGACGCACAGTAGCAGCAGCGTGTACCATCAACAAGATGCACTGCAGGAACTCACCGAGGTTCCTTAGACAGCACCTTCCAAACTTATGACCACTACCATCTAGAAGGACAAGGGCAGCAGGTTTTTGGGAACACCATCACCTGAAAGTGCCACTCCAAGCCACACAGCATCCTGACTTGGAAATATATCACCGTTCCTTCGTTGTCACTGGGTCAAAGTCCTGGAACTCCCTCCCTAACAGCACTGTGGGTGTACCTACACCACATGGACAGCAACAGTTCAAGGAGGTAGCTCACCACCACCTTCTCAAGGGCAACTGGGGATGGGCAATAAATGTTGACCTAGCCAGTGATGCTCACACATCCCATGAATGAATGAAAATAAAAGTGCTTCCTCCTCCCTTCTTATTTCTTGTATACTTACCATAGTTAGATGATGCTCCAATCTGGAAGGGGGTACTAACTTGATGTGCATTCATGGGTACCATCAATACTGTTCCCATTCCAACAGACTGCAGAGATATGAGTCGTTCTGATACAAGATTCTGAAGCGGTTTGATTAGGGTGGACACTGAGAAGTTGCTCCCGATGGTCGGGGAATTTAAAACATGGGGGCACAGCCTCAGGATAAGCCAATCATTTAGGACTGAGATGAGGAGAAATTGCTTGACTCAAAGGGTTGTGAATCTTTGGAATTCTCTACCCCGGGGGGGTTGTGGATGCTCCATCGTTGAATACGATTAGGGGTGGGATAGACAGATTTTTGGCTTCTCAGGGACTTAAGGAACTGGGGACGGGGCAGGAAAATGGAATTGAAGCCCAAGATCAGCCATGATCGTTTTTAATGGTGGACCAGGCTCTGTGGGTCAAATGGTCTACAACTGCTCTTATTTCTAGTGGACTTATGAAGCCGCTGTGCATCTTCTGGCCTCTGCTTGGTACTGCACCTGTTGACCTAGCTAAGGTTAGTAGCACTGTTCTGCATAGGAGAGTGAGCCAGTCTAAACATAGAAATACAGAACGTTTATGGCATGCAAAGAGGCCATTTGACCCATTCTGCCTGTGCCAATAGCAGCTCTGATTCCTGTTTTAGGTTCTCTGCTGGCTGTGCACCAAGTTATTTATCCAACCTGGGGCCAGCAGTTGGTTTGTTATCGTTAATCACAGTGCATAGAAAGCAGGCTTCCTGGGATTTTATGGGGTCCCTGGGAGTGTGCTGGGAGGAATAGGGTTTGTAAAATCAGGTGAGATGGCAAGGAGTGATGTCCCCATTGCTTTTCCGCCACTGCTAGCATTTTACAAGTGGCAGAGAAGTTGGTGGATGCCCCAACTGCCTTTAGGCCAATTGTGTCCCTTAAGTGGCAGCCTCCTTGGGGGCTCAGGAGGTTGGGAGCCCATTCACCAGGCATCCTGTGGCCCGCAGATTCCCCCTCCCTCACCTTCATGATCAACGACCCCATGACCTTCCACCCCTCATTGGGCCCTGCCTGACTGGCCCCAGTGAGCCCCACAAACTCACCTGGATTCCATGGTTTCTTCCATGGATGCTGCTCCTGGCCAGCTGCAGTCCCAGCAGTAGCCACCACTCCCAGTGGTGCCCTTGGGACTGAAGGACGGCCGGCCTGATTGGTGGGATGCTCTTATGGGGCGGAAACCCCAACTGCAGGCAAATAATTGCCTGAGAATGGTAAAATCCAGCTGGGTCTTCCACGGCTGACTGCGGTGAGGTTGCCCATCAACATCCTGTCTGGGCAATGGGGCCGATGCCACCGCATGAAGTCCCATCCCCATCCAGCAACCCCTCTGGAAAGTGCATGTCTATGGATGCCAAATAGGGCAAGGTGTCTATGACGTCTTTCGCAATCAGATGGCCCGCCCCGCTCACTGTGAACTCTCACGCATGAATAACATGTTCCCTTGGGAACCAAACTCCACCAATCCGTGAACTGGAGGAGGGAAAGTATCAGTGGCGGTGGGTGGGCGGGGGCGGGGATACAGAGAGCTGTCACCTTTCACGGTACATGGTATTCAATTACAACACTTCACATTTTTTAAAGCAGGCAAGACATTTGTATAAATTACAAATCACACTTAAGCATAATTTTATGATACTTTAAACCCTATTATAAATTGCAGTGAGACGAGTAACAAAGAGACAAGTAACCTAGAACCTAGATTTATGATGTTCTTTCTGTTTGTTATTGTAATGAACTTTAATGATTGCAGCAATGCTAACTATCACATCACAGGTCGCTTCAGAATGAATAGGTAACATTTGAAAACATGTGATCTATGACTGATACAACAAAAACATACTTGGACACGTGTATTTATAATATGCCCTCAAGCCTAATAACTAACACTGACAAATGTATCACATGATTAAATATTAATCTATAGGACCTGACATTTAACACCAAGAAGATTAATGGCAACTCTAATACTTCCCATCATCAGCACTAGTTCTGTGTCGAGCCTGTAACCGTGGTTTCAGTTAACTTGCTCCTTAGACTGCTAATCACAATAGCAACAAAAAACACACATCCTTTACTGAACAATGATTTTGGATGGCATTACTGTTCAGTGTGGTTAAAATAAAGCTGAATTTGTTTCCAACAGAGAATGGAAGATATCCCCCCCACCCCAAAGAGATATTTGAAGCTGAGTAAGGAAGTTGTAGTATTCATTCTTCACAGCTTGACCCAGCAATCTAGGCCACTGCCTCCAGCAGGGAACAATATAAAAAGGAGCCACAAAGTCTAGAAGGCTGAGAGGTGACCTCATTTGCGTCTTTAAGATTACTATAGGCGTAAATGCGGAGAAGGTGTTTTCACTTGCAGGTGAGCCCAAAATTGGAGGCCATAAGTATAGACACTAGAAAAAAAATCAAATAGGGACAAGAAATGTCTTTACCTGGATAGTATTGAGAATGTGGCACCTCGTTGGCACAGGGAGTAATTGGGCAAATAGCATTGATACCTTTAAGGGAAAGCTAAGTAAGGTAGATTAGGGAGAAAGGAATAGGAGGTTTACCCTGACAGGATGAAATGAAGAGGGGTGGGTGAAGGGTTCATGTGGAGAATAAGCACTGATATAGCCCAGCTGGGCTGAATGGCCTGTTTCTGTGCTGAGAATTCTATATAATTATATGTAACTGTTTGATCATTTGTATTTAAATTTGGGAAACATTACAGTTTGAAGAAATCGCTACTAGCATTAGTGCTCCTGTGGCACATGCAAAATTCGTTTGTACCTCAGTCTCGAAAAGGTGTTATATCTGGCAGGGCAACACAGTATGAGTTTATCCAAGAGTTTATGCTATTTTGCAATCCCAGCTTTGTTTGCTGAAAACAAGAATTGAGTGCCGGGGAGCCTGAAGGTGACCTTGCTATCAATTTTTGTTGCAATTTTTTCTCATTTTATGTGCACATTTTTCTCTTTTAAGGGCCCAACTCACATTTCAACGTAAGTGGCCATTTGGTAAATGGGGGGAGGGCATTGTAGCTAAACCCAATCTTGTCCTCACCTGCCCTTTCAAAGAGCCAGTGCAGACTCAATGGACCGAATGGCCTCCTTCTGCACTGTAAGGTTTCTGCGATTCATAATACATGCTTTGCCAGCCTGAGTCAATGGGTAAACTTCAGGAGAGGGTTCCCTGTCTAGTTTTCTCCTCCCTCACCCAGCAGGATAGAGGTCAGATTTATCGTGCTCTGAGCTATTCAGCCAAGATCAGCTCATTCAGCACAGTGTTTTGCAGAGGTTAGGAGGAATTTCTTGACATAGAGGATTTGTGAAAGCTTGGAATGCTTTGCCACAGGGAATGACTGAGGCAGAAATCGTTGTATCTTTGATGGGATAACTGGATAAATACTTGATGCAACTAAGGATACAAAGACATGAAGAACAATCAGGGTAGCTTCCCTGTAATTCCCATTAATAATTTGAATAATATATCATAAAAAAACCCGCAGTGTGGTATCTTCACTGTGAAAGAGATTCTTTGGTTCATGTCTTTGTCTTGAAATTCATTTACCAGGGATTTTGAAATAAAATAATTTAATCTATTGTTCCCAACCCTTTCCTAGTGTTAGAAATTAGAAATATGCTTAGAATAAAAATACATTTAATAGTCAGCATGAAATAGGTAAAAAAAATGTTAGTGCTGTAAGTTTTGTTTTATTGGAAATTGTTTGAAGTTTGAGGGATGATGATTTTTTTCAGTGATGACACTTGTAGCAAGGTCAAAAAGCAGAGAAAGCCAGAGGAGGTTGCTCTCCAGAGTGGGAGAGCAAATGGCTGGATACTTAAAACAAACTGCCATACTACAAAGCTGTGTAAAATGTTCAATTGCTTAATTAACATGATTGTTGAAATGTGAAAGTTATATTCTGATTCCAAACAGAAATTGAGTTACTTTAGCAAACAACCCAATGGTTCAATATTCTGATAAGGAATAAGACCACTTAGACTGGATAGTCATCATGAACCACTCATTAACAGGCCTTACAAACAATTTGGGCACCAATAACTGATAATGCAAACAATGGAGTCCCTGAAAGTTAGCCCAGAGATGAGATGGATGACAGAAAACTAGTTATTGGGAATAGGCTAGGGTGAGATCGGAAAATATGATGTCAAGATCTGGTTGTTCAATGATGTAAGGTACATGTAAAGGCTTAAGCCAATGGCAGATGGCTAACATTAGGGCAAACTTTTACCGCATGGTTTAGACAAATAACTCAATATATTATTGGGTACTTTGTATGGAAGGAAATCTTTCTAGGGCAATAAGGCTCTGTCAATTATCCATCCAGGTCCATTCCTGAAAGGGGTACAAAGTAAGAGACTTTGAGAGGCCTCAGAGCAGTGGGTGGTGTTGAGAAACTCCCAAGGGTAGATCCATGCTAAGACTCTGGGTAATTTGAGAAGTTGTGAAGATATGAGGCATTGAGAAGAAAAGAGAAAGAAGGAGGAAAGAGTTATTCCCGCATGCCAGCCATCCTGCCCAATCTGGATCAGTACTCACTTCTTGTCACGGTAAAATGGTTTTGCTAATATAATGAATGTGTTATAATCCATCTTAAAATTGGATTAACCTCTGCATAGACACCATATTGGTTGCAGCTGACCCTGATTGATTAAATAACTGATACCAACAACAAATTGTGCTTAAGTTAAACTATCAACAAATTGGGAATATTAAAATTACAACAGTGGTGGACTAACACAAAATTACAATACTAATCCAAAACCAAAGCTATGAACAATCCTTGACAATGTTAATGTGATACAGTCCTATTTATACACCATTCAAAACAAGCATTTTGATGGCCTGTACTGGACATGTGGTAGGATATTTAATAGCTATAAAAGTTTGGTAGAGTGCAGAAACAGCCGTCTTCAGTTGGAAGTGACTAGTTTTGAACTTCCTCTGTCTCTAATTCACTGTGACCCATCACATTCTTTCCCTTCCAGCCACCATGTAGTCATTTCTCCTTTACCCTAAAAAAGAAAGTATAGCATTGTGACTTTGATGTTCAACATCAATTTGAAATGAATCAACAGATAATAAAATAAACCTTTTCCAATGTTTTGTTTTGTTCAAGAGTCCAAATAGTTGGTTTAGCAGCAGACAATTGAAAAAGAATTACCTGGAAAAACTCAGCAGGTCTGGCAGCATCGGCGGAGAAGAAAAGAGTTGACGTTTCGAGTCCTCATGACCCTTCGACAGAACTGGAAGGGTCATGAGGACTCGAAATGTCAACTCTTTTCTTCTCCACCGATGCTGCCAGACCTGCTGAGTTTTTCCAGGTAATTCTGTTTTTGTTTTGGATTTCCAGCATCTGCAGTATTTTTGTTTTTATTATTATTATTATTAATTGAAAAAGAATGTTTTAGCAACTTTAGATTGTTTTCTGTTTCAGAAAAGTACAATTGCGTTTTGTGATAATCAAAGAAAATCAGAAAATGGTTTTCATGAAGTGGAATATTTCTTAAATAAGGCATTGGATACTCTATCTTGGAACTGGAGCCCCTCAAGCCTGCTCCGCTCTTCAGTTAGGTTGTGTCTGGTCTATATCTTAACTCCATCTACCAGCCTTGGTTCCGTAATTCTTAATACCCTTGCCTAATGACAGCGTATCAATCCCAGTCTTGATATTTTCGATTGACCCCCCCAGTCTCAACGTCAATTTGGGGTGATTAGAACCACTGGGAAGTGCTCTAAACTGTGGGAAGAAAGATGCCCCTGGCTGCTGGGTGTAAAGGTTGGATGTGAATTGAGTTTGGGAAGTGAAATATCAGAACGGGTCATAGTGGGTATGAGCCCACATTCACAAATGTCCAAAATTCCACACTGTGAGAGGATGGCTGATGTGGGAAATGGCAAAATGTCAAACAGGCACAATAGGGGCTGGTCCTTCTGGGTTTGGGATGGGCCACCTCCCACCATCCATTCCTGCCACTGCCTCAACTCATCTGCTGTTAAAAACCTTGTTTTTTTTATACTTCTAGTCTCAAATATTCCCGAGCCCTCCTAGCTGGTCTCCAAACTCCCACATTTTGTAAACTCATCCAAAGTTTATCCACAGTTCATCCAAAATGCCCCCTACATTACACCAACTTCTGGTCACCCAGCATCTCTGTGCTCATTGACCCACGTTGGCTCCTAGTCCAGCAACTTATCAGTTTTAAAATTCTCGGGCTGGATTTTACATTCCCCCGATGCAGGTTTTGAAGGTGTAGGGTGAGGTGCTTAAGTGGCCAATCATTGGCTACTTAAGTGCCTCATCTTGGTAATTTACCAACGGTGGTGGGAGGCTCTTGCCATGTGGGAAGACCGGCAGCTTTAGCTGTGTAGGCTGGTATCAGACAAGGTGGATGAGCCTCCTTCATGGGCCCACCAGAGACAGCCCAGTCAAAATCATTCCCATTTTAACCCTCTCCCCCAGCCTCTCAAACCTGCTCCTCTTGCCAAGACCCCTAACCCTGGAGTAAACCTGGGTTTCTTGGTGCAGTAGAACTCCCTGTGGTCCCAGCAATGGCCACCACTCCTGGCTGGTGCTGCTGGATCCATAGAACTGCCAGCCATCCAATTGGCCAACAGCTCTCTAAGACAGGACTTTCTTTTGTAACTGGCATGGAAATCCCGCCTTAATGCAATTAATGCCACTGCGTTAAATAGCTGCGGGGCCGTCAGGATCATGGACAGGGACCACAGCACCCTGTAAAATACAACCTGTCACCCTTGTGTCCTTCTAGGTGTGGTAAATGCTGAGATGTTTCTGCTCATGGGGGAATCTAGAACTAGGCAGTATTGTTTAAAAATAAGGGGTCTCCCACTTAAGACAGAGGTGAGGAGAAATTTCTTCTCTTGGAGGGTCATTACATATATATGAACAGACGAATTAGGAGCAGAGTAGGCCATTTTGCCCCTCAAGCCTGCTCCACCATTTGATGAGACAATGGCTGATCTTTGTGGCTTCAACTCTGCTTTCCTTTCTACCCCCTGTAACCTTTGACTTCCTTGTTAATCAAGGATCTATCTAACTCAGCCCTAAAAATATTCAATGATCCTGTCTCCACTGCTCTCTGGGCATCCACCCAGGTCCCCCCAGCATCTTATATGTTTCAATAAGATCACCTCTCATTCCTCTAAACTGGTGGATACAGGTCCAAGCTGTCCAATAATACCTCATAAAATAACTCCTTCATTCCAGGAATCAGTTGAATGAACCTTCCCTGAACTGCTTTTAATTCAATATCATCCTATCTTAAGTATGGAGACAAAGGCTGCACACAGTACTCCAGATGTGGATCCACCAATGCCCTATACAACTGTAGCAAAACTTTCCTACTTTTCTTATCCATTCCTCTTGTAATAAATGTCAACATTCCATTTGCCTTCCTAATGAGTTGCTGCACCTGCGTACTAACTTTTTGTGATTTCTGTAATTTCTCTCCATTTAAATAATATTCTGCTTTTCTATTCTTCTTGCTAAAGCAGACAAGTTCACATTTTCACACATTATACTCCACCTTTCTTTCAATTTGATACTATCTATAACTTCCTTAGTTAGCCACAGATGCTGCATCCTTCTCCGAAAGTATTTCTTTCTCACTGGAATATAACTTTGCTGAGTGTTACAAAATATCTGCTTACATGTCCGACACTGTATCTTTATTGTCCTACCAGTTAATCCAATTTCCCACTTCGTTTTAGCCAGCTCTGTCTTCATACCCTTGTAACTGTCTTTGTTTAAATTTAAATTTAAACCACTAGTCTTAGACCCACTCTTCTCACCCTCAAGCTAAATGTGAAATTCTAACATGTTGTTATCACTGCAACCAAGAAACTCCTTCACCATGGGGTCATTAATTAATCTGTCTCATTGCTCATTACCAGGTTTAGAATAGTCAGCTCTCTGGTTGGCTGTAGAAGGTGCTGCACTAAGAAATTGTCCTCAAAACACTATGAACTCAACTTCCAGACTATCTTTGCCAATCTGATTCATCGAATCCATATGTAGATTAAAATCACCCATGATTTTTGCAGTACCTTTCTTACAAACCCCATTACTTTTTCCTGCATACTCCACCCTATAAACTACTCCAATAAGTGACTTCTTACCTTCACTATTTCTTATTTTTATCCAAACTGATTTTACATGTTGATCTTTAGAACTAAGGTAATTTCTCACTATTGTATTAATGTCATCCTTAATTAACAGAGATACCCCACCATCTTTTCCTGGATTCCTGTCCTTCTGAAACATCAAGTACCCTTTAATATTCAGGTCTCAGGCTTGGTCACCTTGCAGCCGTATCTCTCTAATGGCTAAAGGCAAAATACTGTGGATGTTGGAAATCTGAAACAAAAACACTTTTTCAGCACTGGTTTCTCCAGCACTCTTTGTTTTTTTATTTCTCTCTAATGGCTATCAGGTTGTACATATTTATTTCTATTTGAGCTGTCAATTCATCCATTTTGTTATGAAAGTGTTCAGACACAGAGCTTTTAGCTCTGTCTGTCTTTTTACTATTTTTGCTGGACTTCTTGGCTGTTGCACTCTTAAGTTTGGATGCTCTGTCCCTTCCTGCCATGCTCTGATTATCATTATCCTTATTGCTACGTTGCTCCATTGTCTAGGCCTTTCCCCTTAGCATACCACAGCTTCCCTCATGTGACCCTGTTAGTCTGTGGAATTCTCTTCCCCAGAGAGCAGAGGAGGCTGGGTCACTGAATACATTCAAGGCTGACTTAGACCGATTTATGATTGACAAGGAAGTCTGGGGTTATGGGGGTTATGGTTATGGCGGGAAAGTGGAGTTAAGGCCATAATCAGATCAGCAATGATCTTATTGAAAGGAGGAGCAGGCTCGAGGGGCTGAATGGCCTACATCTGCTCTTATTTATTATGGTCTTATGAAATTCAGTCACTCCAAAAAAATAGAGCCATTGGGATTCTTCACAGCATAACTCCTCCAATCTCTGACTGTCTCTTTAAGCCATGCTCTGCAAGTGGTTAGATTCTGACTGCAATTTTTTTTTAAAATATTCATGGGATGAGAGCATCGCTGGCTAGGCCAACATTTATTGCCTGTCCCTAATTGCCTTTGTTCAGAGGGCATTTAAGAGTCAACCACATTGCTCTGGTTCCGGAGTCACATGTAGGCCAGGTTTCCTTCCCTAAAGGACATTAGTGAACCAGATGGGTTTTTACAACAATCAGTTACCATCAGAAAGTTAATAAAAATATTGAATTTAAATTCCACCATTTGCCGTGGTGGGATTCAAACCCGGGTCCTCAAAGCATTACCCTACGTCTCTGGAATACTAGTCCAGTGACTGTGCCACCAACCACCCCTCACAAATACCCCGCCTACAACATTAAGTTTCATGCAGGGTCTCCATCAAGGCATTTTTATCAAGAAAAAAATCCTTGGAATTATAAAGCAATCTGAAATAGAGACAGGATTTCTGAAGATGATCTCTGCAGAAAGCAGTAATTGGGTAGCATGTGTGTTCTTTTGTGAGGCAAATGGTGCAATTATAGCCACTACATATCCAGTTTTGGAACAGCTGAACCTTCCAGCAATTTTAAAGTGATAACCAGCTGTGAGCAGTCTCAAGTGCAATCTTTAGTTTTCTCCCCCTGGGATTGAACTGCACAATGCAGCATGCCAAATCACTGAGGCGTCGCTTGAGACATGTTGTGTACATTTGGCCTAAAACTCAGCTACAATGGCATCCTTTTTGCCCAAAGGAATTGGGGCCAGATAGATGGATATTTAATAGATGACGTGATTACTCCCGGGTGTGAGAGGCTGGTATATTTCTAACGCTGGTTCAGCATTTCAGCATGAGCTCGAAGGGAATGTGTTTTCCATGTTGTTTACCTAAATCTAGGCTGACTCCCAGTGCAGTACTGAGGGAGTGCTGCACTGTTGGAGGTGCTGACTTTTGGATGAGATGTTAAAACGAGGTCTTATCTGCTGTCTCGGATGGATATAAGAAATCCCACGTCACTATTTTGAAAACGAGCAGGGGTGTTCTGCTCAGTCTCCTGGCCAATGTTTATACCTCAATCAGCATCAATAAAACAGATTATCTACTCAGTAAACAGTGTACAGGTTTCCTTAGTTAAGAAGGGATATAGTTGCATTGGAAGCAGTTCAGAGAAGATTCATTAAGTTGATTTTGAGCAGGTTGGGCCTATACTCATTGGAGTTTAGAAGAAATATTATTGAAACATATAAGATTCTGAGGGGGCTTGGCAGGGTAGATACTGAGAAGATGTTTCCCCTTTTGGGGAAATCTAGAACTAGGAGGCACAGTTTAAAAATCAAGGGTTTCCCATTTAAGAGAGAGATGCAGATGATTTTTTTCTCTCAAAGGTTTGTTAGTATTTGGAATTCTCTTCCCCAGAGAACAGTGGAGGCCAGGTCATTGAATATATTCAAGGCCGAGTTAGACAGATTTTTGATTGACAAGGGAGTCAAGGGTTATGGAGGACAGACAGGAAAGTGGAGTTAAGGCCACAATCAGATCAACCATGATCTTATTGAATGGAAGAGCATGCTCAAGGGGCTGAATGGCCTATTCCTGCTCCTAATTTCTTATGAACTTATGACCTTATTATCACTTTGTTGTTTGAAGGATCTTGCTGTGCACAAATTGGCTGCCATGTTTTCTATATTGCAATACTTCAAAGTATTTCATTAACTAATATGTGATTTGGGACATCCTGAAAGTCACTTGAGAAAAGCAAGAATTTCTTTTCCCAAACATAAATTTCATGGTTATGGAAAGTGTTCTAAAACTCTGTCCAAAACTGCTTAAGCCTTTATTAGATTCCTTTGAAAGAAGCCTAAAGAAACTAAAAGATTTATTTCAGTAATATTTAAAACATAGAAACTTGGACATGTAAGATCTCTGTAAATTAATGGATCTCTTGTGGCATTACTCACAGGAATTCAAGAGCCCAGTTGAGGCGTTTGGAGGGGAGAGGGGGGTCTGTATTTAATTGGCTAGTCTTTTAAGATTATCACTTATTTCTTGTGGGAAACTGGTCCAAATATGCAAATGAAAGTAATCGTAGCTGCTTGTAAGCCTCTGAGGTCACTTAGAGGGTAATTGTACCTTATAAAGCCCTGGCTCCGGTTGAAAATTTCACAACGAAGGCCGGGATATTCTGGCCCCACTGTGGGGGATCCGCCATGGGGAGATGCAGTGGGTTAGCCAAAAGCCCATTGACTTTTGGCGGGACCAGAAGATCCCAGTGATGGGCGAGGCCAGAAAATCCCGGCCTAAAACGGAGAGATTTTTGTTAGACAAGAGTATTAAGGAAAGGTTTCGTGAAACCAAGGTTGGTAAACGGAGGGAAGATCCAGTCACAACTGAATTGGATGGCAGAATAGGTTCCGAGGCTGAATGGCCTATCATTTTTTTCCTATGTAAACCAACAAAACAATTATTTTTTTTTAAGTACTGCCTTAACTTCCAAAGGATAATCTTCTAAAATATCGCAGAATGTTATGGTGCAGAAGGAAGCTATTCAGCTCATCGTGTCTGCACGATGATTTCATGGGAAGTGTATTTGATAGATTATGCCAAAATAAAATGTGTGTGATTTTTTTTTTGATTGCCTTTGTCTTATCTAACATCCATATCTGGACATTTCCAGATGAAGTCATTGGAAAGCACTCAGAAGTGGAAATCATGCCCATTCTGCTTCCATATTTGGGGGTGCCTGGGTTAATTACTGCCACTCTAGTTAAATAGAAATTACAACACAAACAGATCATTTGGCCCAACTGGTCCATGCGAGTCTTTATGCTCCACCCTATTTCATCTCATCCTGTCAGCATTTCATTCTATTCCTTTCTCCCTCATGTACTTACCTTAAATTGATCTGTGCTATTCACCTCAATTACATCACATGGTAGCAGGTTCCACAGTCCAACCAATCTCTGGGGAGAGAAGCTTCTCCTGGATACCTTATTTGATTTGTTACCGACCACCTTATGACCCCACGTTTTGAACATCCTCCACAAGTGGGAACATCTTCTCTACATGAACCCTGTCAAACCCGTTCATAATTTAAAAGACCTTTATTTTGGGTCAACCCTCATTTAGGAATGGGTAATTAGATACTGAGCGCCTTATTGGGGAAGGCTTACAAATTCATGTTCAGATTTGCCAAGATTTTTTGCTTAGCAATAAATATCAAAATAGAACCTTAAGGGCTGGGCAGCTTTAAACAAGTGGTGTGAAAACTAACTGCCTTGGGTGAGATTAGTTAGTTGAGTCTAGAATAGCAACTAAGCATTCTTGGTCCAATGGTTCAGCTAATAATTGAATAAAGCTTAGCCATTGGACAAAAGGCCTTTCTGCTTCCTTACATTATACATTATATTCCATTCCTAACAATCTTGTATAGGGTGTAAGCTTCCCCATGGTTTCTGAGCACACAACGGTGATACGGGTACATTATCATAGTGGCTATGTTACTGGACTAGCAATCTAAAGGCCTGGCCTAGTCTGGAGTTTGAGTTCTAACCCCAGCTGGGGAATTTAAATTTAATTTAATGAACTCTAGAATTAACCAGCTAGTATCAGTAATGGTGAACCGTAAACTTACTGGATTGCAGTTAAAAACTAGTTCGTTAATGGACTTTAGCCAATTAATGCCCACTTAAGGGCCTAATCCCATTGTATTCACCCAGCAGTGGGTGTGGGGAGTCGACATGTGGGGAGATCGACAAGTAAACTTGACTTGGCCTTCTATAGGGTGTCACTCGTTCAAAGACACTCATCTAGAAGGACAAGGGAAGCAGACACATGGGAACACCACCACCTGGAAGTTGCCCTCCAAGCCACTCACCATCCTGACTTGGAAATATATCGCCGTTCCTTCACTGTCGCTGGGTGAAAATCCTAGAACTCCTTTCCTAACAGCACTGTGGGTGTACCTACACCACATGGACTGCAGCGGCTCAAGAAGGCAGCTCACCACCACCTTCTCAAGGGGCAATAAATGCTGGCCCAGCCAGCGAAGCCCACAATAAAAAGAAAAGTGCCTGATCAAGGAACCCGACATCAGGAAGGGAGATGGGCAGGGGGCAGGGATGTATGTAAAGAACCACCCCCCAACCCTTTCCTCTGACTCCTCACTGGTGACCCCTATCCTACCCTCACATACTTTTCTTCAGGATCAATGATGATCCCTGGTGAAGCCCAAGCAGATCTCCGGGATGGGAGTTCCACCTTAGTGGGGGAGGTGCAGCAATGAAGTGTCCCCATGGAGTCGGGAGCCGCAGGAGCAGGGTTTCTGCTGCCAATTAGGAGCTTAGTTCCTTCGGGACTCCCAGAGATCAGGTCAGCGGGGGTGGCTCCAGTTTTGTCGGTGGATGTTGGGCCCTGTGCCTCCCGGAATTAAATTTTACTTGGGCTGATAATTCCTGATGAGCTCATTGTGTGCCACTGGCAAAGACCAATTTCAGTTCCAAAGGCGTTAAAATGAATTTGCTACCTATCCAGCGGAGAACGTTACCTTTACAAGCAGCGGACCACGACAGGTGAGTACATAACCACCGATTTCTTTGAGGAGTTCAGAAGAACTGGAACTGCACTGTATCTTTAAAGCTAAAATGGGGAGCAAACAAAAATTAAAATTCACGAAATTAACGTTCACATTTCAATATGTATAATCCAATTCCAGAATTCAGATCAATAAATTTAAAAATCATGTATGTGTGCTCGCTTCCTCCATCTTCTTGTCTGAAACTTCTCTGGTACATCTTACTATTGGAAAATTTATTCCCGGTTTGAGGGGTTCGCATGGAAATTTCTGCCAATGCTTTTGTTTTTAAAAAAGCCAGATAATTGGGATGTACACGGACAAGGCCCCTCCAACTCTGCCCCCAACCTCAAAGACAATGCTTTATTAACATAGGAGTTCAAACATCTGTAGCCCTATGAATAAAAAAAAACATCTTTGCAAACAAACTTAAAAGGAAAAGCCAGATATTGTCCAATTTCTGACCAGGGGTCTAACGAATCAACCCGCTTGATTGGCACCCCGTCCATAAAAATTCACCCCCTCCACTGCTGGTGCACAGTAGCAGCAGTGTGTACCATCTACAAGATGCATTGCAGGAACTCACCAAGCCTCCTTGGACAGCACCTTCCAAACCCATGACCATTGCCATCTAGAAGGACAAAGGCAGCAGATATATGGGAACACCGCCATCGACAAGTTCCTCTCCAAGCCTTGTAATGTCATCAATGGGACAAGTGTAATGGAACCAAGATCAAGCATTGCCACATTGGTGTAGTACTAAGGTAAGATGTTGGAAGAGATAGACTGATTAATGATGTCAAAGGATAAGGAGGAACCGAGAGTCACAGGGCAGGATTTTCTGTGCCTGCTGGTGTCGGGCGTGTTTGGAGGCCTGAGCGGACAATGCAGTGAGAAGGCCATAAATTATTTTCGCGACGTTGCGAAATCAGTTTGCAGTCGTCCGCTCAGCCCGTCGATGGTGGGCCACATTTCCCCGCCATCGGACGTTGGGAACCTCGTCAGGAATATTACTATCAGGCTAGCCTGCCGGACTTATTCCCCCCACATCAGCGGAAAAACATGCCGGTGCAGAACCCACCTTGATAACTGTGACGTACTGAAGTCGGAACTTACCACCAGGACCTTGCTCACATGGCGGACATCCGAGGAGCAGAAGATGCTGGAGCCTGACAGCAACAGCACGCTGGGGGAACGTTCATGGCATGCTGGGTGGATTCTCATGGACGTGGCTCTGCTGCGAAGCAGCTCGTGGAAGTTGGGAAGTCACCGTTGATGCTCACAACAGAAACTGGTTGAGGGGTTGGGAGAGGAAGATCTAGGATCCACTGGGAGAGGAAGAGGTGTCAGTGGTTGTGGGGGCTGTGAGGTTGGGGGTGGGGGGAATGACGGTGTTGGGGGGTGTGAGGTTGGGAGGGAGAGGAGGGTGTACAGGGGGAGGAGGGGTGTACCAGGGGATGAGATAGCAACTGGGCAGATAGGTGCAAAGGGAGGGCGGAAGGTGTAAATGAAGGTGTTTGGAGGGGGGGGGGGGGGAAGGAGTGCAGAGAGGGGAGGGAGTAAGGATGGAGGAAGAAATAAGGGGGGAGGAAGGATTAAAGCTGGAAGAAGTGAAGGTGTCTGAAGGAGTCAGGAAGGGAGAAGGAGTAAGGCTGGAGGAAGAGGTAAGGCTTGAGGAAGGAGTCAGGATGGGGGGAGGAGTAAAGATGGCGGAAGAAGTAAGAATGTCTGAGCAGGTCAGGAATGGGGAGGGGCTATGTGTGAGGGATTCCGGGGATTGGGAGGACTAAGGTGGAGGAAGGGGTTCAGGGATGGGGACGGGGGGGATGAGGGATTCTTGGGGGGTGGGGGGGGGGGGTGGGGGAGTTGTGGGGGTTGGGGGGAAGGGGTCTGGAGAGGAATGTCCAGGTGAACGTGCAAGGGAGGAGTCTGAAGTTTCCACGACTGCCTCCTGGAGAGCAAACTGAGGGTGGACATGGAGCGAGGGAATAGAGGGAATGACCGAGGGCAGAGTGAGGCGATAAGGTGGGAGGGTAAGTGTTTGATGATAGCGGTAGAAGAAACGGTGAGGGCGGTTGGTGGGGACTGAGAGGCAGACGTGGATCCTGGGACTGGGAAGGAGGAGGTCGGGAGTGGATGGGGTTGGGATTTCAGGAAGGAAGGGGGTGTGAACGTTCATCTGGACATCCCCGAAGGAAAAGGGTTGTGGTTGGTAGGTCACGGAGGGGGTGTGGAAGGTGGTGCCAGGGGTGTCAACAGTGATGGGGGAAAGAAAGTGTGTGACTGGGGGAAAAGATGAGGGAGCTGACGAAAAAGCAAATCCGGACCATGCTGTCTAAATCAAAGTGAAATGACAGTTGTGGTGGGCGAGATTAGGTGCTGCATGGGAGTGTGATTATTGGAGGGGAGATGCAGGTCAGCTCAGATGGACAAATGAAAGCGAACCCCAGCAGGCAGTATTCAAAATGCTCAGGACATTGAGATGAGTGTGAAACGTGAAGGATCTACCGGCGTGGCAGAGTGCTTGCATGAGGCTCTAAAAGACACCGCAACACACACACTTCTCCCTCCAGAATCACTCACTGGCCAGCTGCTCCCTCTGTGGTGACAGAGGATGTGGTTGAGAGGCTCACAGGCAAAGGGGCCTTGGAGGGAGAGGACAGCCTCTGAGATTCCTGAGTGGATGACCCAGGGGTATCCAGCTGCCGCTCCTCCTCCACTTGGGTACCCAGAGGCCCCGGCCTGACTCCTTGAGGGGAAGGAGCACCCAGAGGGATGTCAAGGTGCTCTGTTTCCCTCTTGCGTTGCCACTGCAAGAACTCACCCATGGCTTTCACGCTGGAGTGCAGGTCCATGCGCATCTCCCTGTTCTGCTGGAGCAGGGTCTCCATGGTGTCGACCATCCTTCCCATGGGGACCTCCATACCCACACAGACACGTGGGCAACACTTCATCAGAAATCAGGTGGATACACTCCGCGCATGCCACTCTGTGAGTGCTTCCAACAGCTCTGCGTGATGTTCCCTCGCTTTCTGCTGACACTCCAGGATGAGTTGGAATGCCATACCAGAAGTTTGTCATCTGGCTCTGACTTCACAGATGCATCTTCTCCAGCTGTCCTCCGAATGCTGGGGAGCTCGCTTGAACCTGCCTCCTCCTGCTGTGGACATGTGTCCGTGCAGTGACTACCACATTGTGAACCTGAGCCAGGTCTAGATCTAGGTCCCACTGAGCTGTGTGTCTCTGCACTGGTGGAGGGTGTGGGTAAGCGCTGTGATGGGTCTTCCAGGCTGCTTATTTCCAGCTCTTCAATGGAGGAGGTGACCTCTTGGCTGGAGGTGAGGATGTGGATGGAGCTGAGGGACTGGCTGGTTGAGGGTGTTGATCGCTTGGCAGGGCTCCCTGTGAGCCAAAGTAGAGATAATTAGTACATGGCAGCAGAGTCAAAAGCAGGAGAGAGGCACTCACATTTGTGTTGAGAGAGGGATGATGTGGTGCAGGATCCTCACGTGGGTATTTGCCACCCCCCTCACTGCAGTATGGTCCATGTCCCCACCAGCCAGCACTGTAGCACACCCTTCCAAGTGAGTGAGAGGCCTAATGTAGGTCACTCCACCCCTGGTCTGAGACCTCTCCCTGCTGTTGTGAGCAGGTTTCTCCTGCATGAAAACAGATGGAAAGAATGTGAGGAGGACACATGGCGCTGTGTGGAATGTTTGTGTGGTGAGCGGAGCCATGGACAGAATAAGCCTGATGGAGATGTGAGGGGGTGTATGTGAGAGTTAGTGGTGTTGTCCCTTGAGGTGTGAGATCCCTGTGGATGTGTGATGGGTTTGAGAGTGTGAGAAAGTTGAGAGTGATACGAAGAGTGACTTACCCTGGTGGAATGGATAAGGCCATTCATCCTGTAGCAGCACTGGGTGGCTGTCCTCTTTTGCAAGGTATTGGCGCTGACCACTGCTGCCACCACTTCCCAAGCTGGACTGGTGATGCAGCTGCTCATGCTGCAGCCAGAGTGAGGGTTGAGGACATTACAGCGAGCCTGCACTGTGTCCAAACGTCACAAGGGGGATGCGTCATTGAACCTGGGGGGCTGCAGTCTTTGTCTTTTGGGGCCATGTCCTCTTTACAGCAGTCATGGGCTGGAAGAACTGAGGGGTGTGTGTGCAGCTGCACTTTAAATATTTAAAGTTCTGAAGAAGGGTCATACGGACTCGAAACATTAACTTTGTCTTTCTCTCCACAGATGCTGAGTTTTTCCAGCAATATTTGTTTCTGTTTCAGATTTCCAGCATCCGCAATATTTTGCTTTTACCTTTGCACTTCAAATGTGGCGCCCGGTGTGCTGAAGCGGTGATGTGATAGGCACAGTGGGTGAATGAGAGCCCGCCTGCCATGCAAATTGCGCACTTCCCAGGAATGCATAATTAATGCGGCGGGTTTGGGATGATACAGCCATTGTGGCTGGCGGGTAAAACAGTATTTTACCTGCTCGCTACCGCACTTAGCGCGAATCCGGCACGATTCCGCCCACAGTCACATTTGTAGAAAATATCATTAATGATGTTAACTGGAGTAATTTGTGTTATGGTGGAAACTGAAGGTTGTTTCGTGACTTAAACAGTGAAAAGGAAGGGATGAGTGTCTAGTTATGAGTTAGCAATATATAGGTCAAAAGAGCAGGAGGAATTCAGATAGCCCTTTGAGCCTGATCTACCATTTAATAATATCAAGGCTGATCTGTGTTCTAACTCCATCCACCTACCTAGACTCTGCATTTGACATTGTACTAATTAAATTAGGCTTCAAGCACAAATAAAATCTGCCATGAACTCATGCAATCAGGCAGCATAATGGAATGTAATTGCAAAGTCTTGAATGTACTCAGCAATTGAGCATTCACAACCCTCTGGGATGGAGAATTCCAAAGATTCATATCCCTCTGAGTGAAGAAATTTCTCCTCATCCCAGTCCTATGGCCAATCGCTTATCTGGAGATGATGATCCCTTGTTTTAGACTCTCTAGCCAGGACAAAAAACGGCCTCTCAATACCCATCAAACCCTCTGTTACTTTTGTATGTTTCAATGAGTCCATCTCTCATTCTTCTAAACTCCAGAGCATAGATTCTCATTCCATGCAATCTCTCCTCATAGAATAATCCAGCCATTGCAGAAACCAATCTCATGTACCCTTTCTAAGGCAGATATATCCTTCCCATTGTTATGGAGATAGAAACTAGAGTACTCCAGGTGTCGTCTTAATAAAGGTACTAAATCTTAATAAAGGAAACTATGATGGTATGAGATGCCGGTTGGCTATGATGGATTGGGAAACGTTACTTAAAGGGATAATGGTGGATAGGCAGTGGCAAACATTCAAAGAGCACATGGGTGAACTGTAATAATTGTTTATTCCTATCTGGCGCAAAAGTAAAACAGGAAAGGTGGTCAAACCATGGCTTACAAGGGAAATTAGAGATAGTATTAGATCCAAGGAAGAGGCATACAAATTGGTCAGAAAAATCAACAGACCTGAGGATTGGGAGCACTTTAGAATTCAGCAAAGGAGGACCAAGGGATTGATTAAGAAAGGGAAAATAGAGTACAAGAGTAAGCTTGTGGGGAACATAAAAACTGACTGTAAAAGTTTCTATAGGTATGTGAAGAGAAAAAGATTGGTGAAGATAAATGTAGGTCCCTTACAGTCAGAAACAGGAGAATTTATAATGGGGAACAAAGAAATGGCTGACCAACTAAATATATACTTTGGTTCTGTCTTCACAAAGTAGGACACAAATAACATACCAGAAATGTTGGGGAACACAGGGTTTAATGAGAGGGAGGAACTGAGAGAAATCAGTATTAGTAGGGAAATGGTGTTGGGGAAATTGATGGGATTGAAGGCTGATAAATCCCCGGAGCCTGATAATCTACATCCCAGAGTACTTAAGGAAGTGGCCCTAGAAATAGTGGATGCATTGTTGGTCATCTTCCGAGATCCTATAGACTCTCGAACAGTTCCTACAGATTGGAAGGTAGCTAATGTAACCCCACTATTTAAAAAGGGAGGTAGAGAGAAAACAGGGAATTATAGACCAGTCAGCCTGACGTCAGTAGTGGGGAAAATTCTAGAGTCCATTATAAAAGATTTAATAGCTGAGCACTTGGAAAACAGTGGCAGAATCAGACAGAGTCAGCATGGATTTACAAAAGGGAAATCATGCTTGACAAATCTACTGGAATTTTTCAAGGATGTAACTAGTAGAGTTAATGAGGGGGAGCCAGTGGATGTGGTTTATTTGGACTTTCAGAAGGCGTTCGACAAAGTCCGCATCAGAGATTAGCGTGTAAAATTAAAGCACATGGGATTGGGGGTAGTGTATTGAGATGGATAGAAAACTGCTTGGCAGACTGGAAACAAAGAGTAGGAATAAACAGGTCTTTTCCAAATGACAGGCAGAGACTAGTGGGGTACTGCAGGGATCGGTGCTGGGACCCCAGCTAGTCACAATATATATTAATGATTTAGATAAGGGAATTAAACGTAATATCTCCAAATTTGCAGATGACACAAAGCTGGGTGGGAGGGTGAGCTGTGAGGAGGATGCAGAGATGCTTCAGTGTGATTTGGACAAGCTGAGTGAGTGGACAAATGCATGGCAGATGCAGTATAATGTGGATAAATGTGAGGTTATCCACTTTGGTAGCAAAAACAGGAAGGCAGATTATTATCTGAATGGTTATAAATTGAGAGAGGGGAATATGCAACAAGACCTGGGTGTCTTTGTACACCAGTCGCTGAAGGTAAGTATGCAGGTGCAGCAGGCAGTAAAGAAGGCAAATGGTATGTTGGCCATCATAGCCAAAGGATTCGAGTACAAGAACAGGGATGTCTTGCTGCAATTATACAGGACCTTGGTGAGACCATACTTGGAATATTGTGTGCAGTTTTGGTCTCCTTATCTGAGGAAGGATGTTTTTGCTATAGAGGGAGTGCAGCGAAAGTTTACCAGACTAATTCCTGGGATGGCGGGACCAACATATGAGGAGAGATTGAGTCGGTTAGGAATATATTAGCTGGAGTTCAGAAGAATGAGGGGGGATCTCATAGAAACCTATAAAATTCTAACAAGATGAGAAAGGGTAGATGCAGGAAGGATGTTCCCGATGGTGGGGGAGTCCAGAACCAGGGGTCACAGTCTGAGGATATGGGGTAGATCATTTAGGACTGAGATGAGGAGAAATTTCTTCACCCAGAGAGTGGTGAGCCTGTGGAATTCACTACCACAGAAAGTAGTTGAGGCCAAAATATTGTACGTTTTCAAGAAGGAGTTAGATATAGCTCTTGGGATGAAAGGGATCAAAGGATATGGGGAGAAAGCGGGAGCAGGTTATTGAGTTGGATGATCATAATGAATGGCGGAGCAGGCTCAAAGGGCTGCATAGCCTACACCTGTTGCTATTTTTTATGTTTTTGTTTTCCTATGTCTCTCCAAAACTCCATTTAATTACAGCAATACTTCCTTACTCTTGCACTCTAATCCTTTATAGGTGAATATACCATTTGCATTCCCAATTGCCTGCAGTACATGTTAGCTTTGTGGTTTGTGCACAAGGACCCCCAAATTCCTCTAATCTTTAACATTTACAATTCTATCACCTTTTAAAAACATTCTGCTTTCCCATTCTTCCTATCGAACTGGATAATTTCACACTTCCCCACATTCTATTCCACCTGCCACATTCTTGAAGAATCACATAACCAATCTAATCTATGCAGGGAGATGATGGTGGAGTGGTAATGTCACTGGGCTAGTAATGAAGTGGCCTAGGCTAACCTTCTAAGGACATGGGTTCAAATCACAGCACCTGGTGGAATTTAAATTCAATCAATCAAGAAATCTGGTAAATCTCAGTAATGGTGATGATGAAATTATCATTGATTATTGTAAAAACCCATCTGGTTTACTAATGGCCTTTAGGGAAGGGAATCTGCTGTCCTTATCTAAGATTAGTTTACATGTGACTCCAGACCCACAACAATGTGATTCTGAAATGGTCCAGCAATTCACTTGTTCAAGGGCAATTAGGGATGGGCAACAAATGCTGTCCTTGCCAGTGATGTCCACATTCATGAAAGAGAAAAAGAAAATCACTTTGCACTCTTTCTGAATTGTCCCCAACAGCTTATCTTTCCATCTTGCTTTGTATCATCAGCAAACTTGGATGCATTACACTCAGTCCCCTCATCCAAGTCATTGATAATAGATGGTAAATAACTGATGCCCAGGCATTGATCCTTTTGGCACTCCACTAGTCACACAGCCAACCTGACTCGTTTATTCTCAGTTTTCTGTCCTTTAGCTGAAAGTTGGTTTATCACCAAAATAAGCATTTTTAATCAGTGTCCAGTTCTTTGAGTAACATGATTTGAGGTCACTGAAAATGACTTAAATAAACTATACTGAGCCATTGAATGTATATTGAACGGTATGTTTTTGATATCGAAAATATTTTAGAACATAAACAGAATTACCTGGAAAAACTCAGCAAGTCTGGCAGCATCGGCGGAGAAGAAAAGTTGACGTTTCTCGAAATGTCAACTCTTTTCTTCTCCGCCGTTGCTGCCAGACCTGCTGAGTTTTTCCAGGTAATTCTGTTTTTGTTTTGGATTTCCAGCATCCGCAGTTTTTTTGTTTTTATATTTTAAAACATGCCTATTTGTGCCTGCGCAGCTAAGAAAATAAAAGCAATTTGGGGGAAAGCTTCCTGAACCAATTCAGCCCGTGGAATTGAGCACTTATGATCTAGAATGTGGCAAACTGAATCTTAGCACAATAGGTCGGGGAAAACAGGGATTCACTTTTGGACGTAACTCATTTACGTTTAAATTTCCCCGATCCTTAATGCTGGTTCGGCTGATTCTGGCTGGGTTCTGCTAATAGAAACAAATGGAAATTCGAACCTGTGATCAATACAATTCCCATCGATATAAAAGCCATCGGGAAGATATCGTCTCTTTTTGTAGCAAAATTACGAATGGCTTTTATAGCCACGTTTATGGTCTTACTACTAATTGCGAACCAAGATATACATTCTTTCTTATTTCTATTTGAAACCTTATTGGAACCTTCAATCTCTTACTAACCAAGTATTTATCTGTGTTTCTTTTTGAAGAATAAAATGCAATGTATAATGAATAAAATGTATTTAGATCTTGACTTTCCAGTAACTATGAAATTGAAACAAAGCAAATCTTCCCCTGTCATAAGTAATGGGTGAATTGATCTGTGCAGCTGTTGTGGGTTAATCTGATGTGTACACCAGTTCCCAGTGAACAAATCCTTGTTAATCACGATTTCAAGGAATCCATCGCACGCTTCTCTCTAAATCCAGCAAATGTTGCAATGGCTAAGGCATCACCTTGTCAGTGGTATATACACAATAGCAACGTTGCCGGATTCATTCCGTGCCTGTTACACAAGATAAATGTAAATGCTGCTTTCTTTATCCAGTGATGTTGCTTGGAAATAATTTAAAAACCTCCGTTATAAAAAGTTTTCATCCTCCAACCTGAGGTGGCTCTAGTTGTAAACTGCCTGAATCCCAGAGGCTCAGTTAATACACTGAAGGTAGCACAGCACTAATCTGACTGAAATTAAATGCTAATCTCACCAAGGTCTTATCCCGCCTACTGGAGATTCCGACTGAGTACAAAGAGGGATTTCTGGATTTCAATCAGTTAAGAGCAAAAATTAATTCACGCCCCAGGCTAATGGTCGGCCAGTTCCATATAAATGGGAAGGGGTATTTCGTGTTCGCGTTCCATTTCAGAATCGAAGGATGATATATGAGAATTTCAGGGTTTACCACCTCAAATGTTTACAATTTTAATTTCTTTTCTGGATGTCCCTACAACGCCACACCGAAATATATCACATAGCAATGCAAGAGGCCATTTGGCCCACCATGCCTATGCTGACCCTTTGAAAGAACTATCCGATTAGTCTTATACCCTGCACTTTCCCCTAGCCCTGCAGTTTTATTTTCCCTTTTCAAGTGTTTATCCAATTCTCTTTTGAAGATTACTCTTAAATCTGGTTATTTCAGGCAATGCATCCCAGTTTATAACAACTCCCTAAGTAAACCTATTTCTTCTAATCTCCCCCTGGCTTTATTCACCAGTTATTTTAAATCTGTATCCCCCTGATTACTGACACTCCTGCCGTTGGATGCGCTCTCTTTGCTCTTTTGAAGCCTCTTGTTCAAAAAAAAAAGAGTAAAAAGAGCTGTAAAGATACACCCAGCAATGACAGGCTAGTCAGTTTAACTTTGGTGGTGAGGAGACTTCTAGAAACAATAATTAGGGACAAAATTAATAGTCACAGAGACAAATGTGGGTTAATTAAGGAAAGCCAGCATTGTTTTTTTTAAGGAAAAATCATGTTTAAGTAACTTGCTGAACTTGAAGAGGTGACAGGGGGTTGATGAGGGTAATGCTGTTGATGTGGTGTACATGGACTTCCAAAAGGCATTTAATACATTGCCACACATCAGGCTAGAGATCAAAGTTATAATTCATGGAATAAAATGGGCAGCAGCAACATGAATACTAAACTGGCTGAATGACAGGAAACAGCGGATAGTGGTTAATGGATGTTTTTTGGGCTGAAGGAAGGTTTTTAGTGGAGTTCCCCAGGGGTCACTGTTGGGACCCTTGCTTTTCCTGAAAAATTAATGATCTAGACCTTGGTGTACAGGGCACAATTTTTGAAATTTGCGAATGCTACAAAACTTGCAAACATTGTGAACTGTGAGGAGGATAACGTAGAACTTCAAAAGGACATAGTCAAATTGGTAGAATGAGCAGATAAGGCAACAGATGAAGTTCAATGTCGAGAAATCTGAAATGATTCATTTTGGTAGAAAGAACATGGAGAGACAGTATAAAACAGGGTGTACAACTCTAAAGGTAGTACAGGTGCAGAAGGATCTGGGTGCATATATGTATGTCATTAAAGGTGACAGGACCAGTTGAGGGAATGTTTAATAAAGCATACAGTATCCTAGGCATTATTATTAGGTGCATAGAGTACAAGAGTGTGAAGGTTACATTGAACTTGTATAAGACACTAGTTTGGCCTCTGCTGGAGTATTGCGCCCAGTCCTGGGTGTCACACTTTAGAAAGGATGTGAAGGCATTGAGAGGGTACAGAAAAGATTCATGTGAATGGGTTCAGGGATGAGGAATTTAGGTTATGAAGATAGATTTAGAAGTTGGGACTGTTTTCCTTGGAGAAAAGAAGGCCAAGAGGAAATTTGATAGAGGTATGCAAAATCATGAGGGATCTGGGCAGAGCAGTTAGGAAGAAAATGTTCCCACTCATGAAGGGATCGAGAATGAGAAGACACAGATAGGAAGGAATTGGCAAAAGAAGCAAAAGCAATATGAGAAAAAAACTTTCACGCAGTGAGTGGTTAAGGTGTGAAATGCAATGCATGGCCTGAGAATATGGTGGAGGCAGGTTCAATTGAAGCATCCAAGAGAATTAGACTGTTACCGGAAAAGAATGTGCAAAGTTACTGGGAGAAGGCAGGGGAATGGAGCTAAGTGAATTGCTCATTCAGAGAGCTGGTGCAGACATGATGGGCCAAATGGCCTCTTTAATGCACTGTAACAATTTTGAGATTCTGTGATATAAGCATTCTCAAATATTATTTTTTAAAAAGTAGGAAAATGATGATAAACATCAGCTGGTATAATATTACAGTGATTATATTATTGGATTAATCATGCTCCAATAGAAAATGAGCTCAAATCCCACCACGGTAGCTTGAGAATCTGAATTTAAAAATTTGGTAACAAAGGTGACATTGAAGGGGCCATCAACCTGAAACATTAACTGTTTCTCCCCATATATGTGGTCCGAACTGGCGAATCTTTCCAGCATTTTCTGCTTTTATTTATGACAATGAAGCTGCTGGATTGTCACAAAAACCCAGCTAGTTCAATTAAATCCCTTTAAGGAAACCTGCTGTCTTTACACAGTCTGGTGTATAGTGACTCCAGTGCTATACCACACCAACATGGCTGGCTTTTGAAAAAATCACTCACAGGTTGTGGGCTTCGCTGGCTGGGTCAGCATTTATTGCCCATCCCGAATTGCCCCATTGAGAAGGTGGTGGTGAGCTGCCTTCTAGAACTGCTGCAGACAATGTGTTGTAGGTACACCCACAGTGCTGTTAGGAAGGGAGTTCCAGGATTTTGACCCAGCGACAGTGAAGGAACGGCAATATATTTCCAAGTCAGGTTGGTGAGTGACTTGGAGGGGAACTTCCAGATGGCGGTGATTGACCTGAAACATTAACATTGATTATCTACAGATGATGCTTGTCCTGCTGGGTGTTTTCCAGCATTTTCTGCCTTTATTTCCACGCAAGAACATAGCTAGGTTTGTACATTAATTAAATGCAGAACAGAAGAGCGAATATGGACAGAATGGGTTTAAACTGTATGTTTGCAAACTCTGATCTGTTGATCACAAGCATGCTGATAACAGTGGAAAACAAAAACAGAATTACCTGGAAAAACTCAGCAGGTCTGGCAGCATCGGCGGAGAAGAAAAGAGTTGACGTTTCGAGTCCTCATGACCCTTCGACAGAACTTGAGTTTGAGTCCAAGAAAGAGTTGAAATATAAGCTGGTTTAAGGTGTGTGTGTCGGGGGTGGAGAGATAGAGAGAGAGAGAGAGAGGTGGGAGTGTGGTTGTAGGGACAAACAAGCAGTGATAGAAGCAGATCATCAAAAGATGTCAATGACAATAGTATAATAGAACACATAGGTGTTAAAGTTAAAGTTGGTGATATTATCTAAACGAATGTGCTAATTAAGAATGGATGGTAGGGCACTCAAGGTATAGCTCTAGTGGGGTTTTTTTTATACAATGGAAATAGGTGGGAAAAGGAAAATCTTTATAATTTATTGGAAAAAAAAGGAAGGGGGAAACAGAAAGGGGGTGGGGATGGGGGAGGGAGCTCACGACCTAAAGTTGTTGAATTCAATATTCAGTCCGGAAGGCTGTAAAGTCCCTAGTCGGAAGATGAGGTGTTGTTCCTCCAGTTTGCATTGGGCTTCACTGGAACAATGCAGCAAGCCAAGGACAGACATGTGGGCAAGAGAGCAGGGCGGAGTGTTAAAATGGCAAGCGACAGGGAGGTTTGGGTCATTCTTGCGGACAGAACGCAGGTGTTCTGCAAAGCGGTCGCCCAGTTTACGTTTGGTCTCTCCAATGTAGAGGAGACCACATTGGGAGCAACGAATGCAGTAGACTAAGTTGGGGGAAATGCAAGTGAAATGCTGCTTCACTTGAAAGGAGTGTTTGGGTCCTTGGACGGTGAGGAGAGAGGAAGTGAAGGGGTAGGTGTTGCATCTTTTGCGTGGGCATGGGGTGGTGCCATAGGAGGGGGTTGAGGAGTAGGGGGTGATGGAGGAGTGGACCAGGGTGTCCCAGAGGGAGTGATCCCTACGGAATGCCGATAAGGGGGGTGAAGGGAAGATGTGTTTGGTGGTGGCATCATGCTGGAGTTGGCGGAAATGGCAGAGGATGATCCTTTGAATGCGGAGGCTGGTGGGGTGATAAGTGAGGACAAGGGGGACCCTATCATGTTTCTGGGAGGGAGGAGAAGGCGTGAGGGCGGATGCGCGGGAGATGGGCCGGACACGGTTGAGGGCCCTGTCAACGACCGTGGGTGGAAAACCTCGGTTAAGGAAGAAGGAGGACATGTCAGAGGAACTGTTTTTGAATGTAGCATCATCGGAACAGATGCGACGGAGGCGAAGGAACTGAGAGAATGGGATGGAGTCCTTACAGGAAGCAGGGTGTGAGGTGCCGCTTCATGGTCTCGTCGGGACTTGGAAAAATTTATTAATTTTGCTTCCAATCTCCACCCCTCCATCATTTTCACGTGGTCCATCTCTGACACTTCCCTTCCCTTCCTTGACCTCTCTGTCTCAATCTCTGGTGATAGACTGTCCACCAATATCCATTACAAACCCACCGACTCCCACAGCTATCTCGACTACAACTCCTCACACCCTGCTTCCTGTAAGGACTCCATCCCATTCTCTCATTTCCTTCACCTCCGTCGCATCTGTTCCGATGATGCTACATTCAAAAACAGTTCCTCTGACATGTCCTCCTTCTTCCTTAACCGAGGTTTTCCACCCACGGTCGTTGACAGGGCCCTCAACCGTGTCCGGCCCATCTCCCGCGCATCCGCCCTCACGCCTTCTCCTCCCTCCCAGAAACATGATAGGGTCCCCCTTGTCCTCACTTATCACCCCACCAGCCTCCGCATTCAAAGGATCATCCTCCGCCATTTCCGCCAACTCCAGCATGATGCCACCACCAAACACATCTTCCCTTCACCCCCCTTATCGGCATTCTGTAGGGATCGCTCCCTCTGGGACACCCTGGTCCACTCCTCCATCACCCCCTACTCCTCAACCCCCTCCTATGGCACCATCCCATGCCCACGCAAAAGATGCAACACCTGCCCCTTCACTTCCTCTCTCCTCACCGTCCAAGGACCCAAACACTCCTTTCAAGTGAAGCAGCATTTCACTTGCATTTCCCCCAACTTAGTCTACTGCATTCGTTGCTCCCAATGTGGTCTCCTCTACATTGGAGAGACCAAACGTAAACTGGGCGACCGCTTTGCAGAACACCTGCGTTCTGTCCGCAAGAATGACCCAAACCTCCCTGTCGCTTGCCATTTTAACACTCCACCCTGCTCTCTTGCCCACATGTCTGTCCTTGGCTTGCTGCATTGTTCCAGCGAAGCCCAACGTAAACTGGAGGAACAACACCTCATCTTCCGACTAGGGACTTTACAGCCTTCCGGACTGAATATTGAATTCAACAACTTCAGGTCGTGAGCTCCCTCCCCCATCCCCACCCCCTTTCTGTTTCCCCCTTCCTTTTTTTTCCAATAAATTATAAAGATTTTCCTTTTCCCACCTATTTCCATTGTATATAAAAAAAAACCCACTAGAGCTATACCTTGAGTGCCCTACCATCCATTCTTAATTAGCACATTCGTTTAGATAATATCACCACCTTTAACTTTAACACCTATGTGTTCTATTGTACTATTGTCATTGACATCTTTTGATGATCTGCTTCTATCACTGCTTATTTGTCCCTACAACCACACCCCCCCCACCCCTCCACCTCTTTGTCTCTCTATCTCTCCGCCCCCCACACACACACCTTAAACCAGCTTATATTTCAACTCTTTCTTGGACTCAAACTCAAGTTCTGTCGAAGGGTCATGAGGACTTGAAACGTCAACTCTTTTCTTCTCCGCCGATGCTGCCAGACCTGCTGAGTTTTTCCAGGTAATTCTGCTTTTGTTTTGGATTTCCAGCATCCGCAGTTTTTTTGTTTTTATCTCTGATAACAGTGGGGAAGGTGAATTTCAGTGCCAAAGCATTGTACTCTGTAGGGATAGGCACATACAGATCCTTAAATAAATAAGCCAGTTGGCATTAATGATACAATATGGAGATAAAAGGCTTAGTAGGTTAAGATTAGGCTTTTGAAAATCAGGCTTTTGATCACAGCTGTGGGGAGTGTAAAACAAGGAAATTACTGCAGCATAAGTAAGGCAATAGGTTGTTTTTACTATAGAGATTACAAAGGATAAGACATCAAAATGTTTTACAACAAAGCTCTTGCTTCATTCTTTGCTCTTCCTGAAACAATGTGACAGGATGCAAGTCCCCTACACCCTATCATTGCTCAGCAGTCTATTCAATGACCCAAGGGTCATAAAATATCTATTAGAGTCAAATCCAACAAGAATTAGACATTGAAGAAAAATGGTATAAAGGGGGACCTAAAGTTTCACTCAGCAGGAACTTCAGACAACCAGGCAGCTCAAATTGGCTTGAATAAGCCTTGCTCACTATTTCTTGCTAAATGTTTGTACACAGATGTTTTGGATGTTGCTCTGTATGAACTTTTAAGATGAATGTTTTGAAACAATAGCAAATAAAGCTAATTACAGGAACGTAAGGACATAGAAGCAGGAATTGGCCATTTGGCCCTTCAAACCTGCTCTGCCATTCGATAAGATCATGGTTGATCTGATTCCCTGTCCCCATCCCCAAAACCCTTGACTCCCTTGTCGATCAAAAATCTGTCCGACTCAGACTTGAATATATTCAATGACCCAGCCTCAACTGCTCTCCATGGAAGAGAATTCTACAGACTAACGACCCTTTGAGAGAAAAATTGCCTCTAACTTAGTGAATCTGTTGAAAGGACAAGGGAGGAATTATCCAACACCCACAGTTTTTTGTTTGGTTTGACTCTAAAATGTGCTCTGAAGTGGCATAACAAGCCTTTCAATTGTATTAGGGTAACTAGGGTAAACAGGGTTGACCAAATAATACTGGCGTTACAGTGATACCCACATGCTGAGAATTAATTTTTTAGAAAAAGCATTGCCGGGATAAATATAGAGCTAAGAGAATTATATAACATCTTTCAAATCCTTAACTGGTTATCACATTTGCTTACATAGGAATAATAACTACATTTCAAAAGTAATTTGTTGTCTATAAAGAAACCCTTTGGGATGTCCTGAAGACATGAATGGTGCTATATAAATTCAAGTTCTGTTTTAAACTTGCAGTTGCTGAATTTTTTCAAAGTCAATGCACTTTTGTACCTAAGCACAGTTAAATTAAACACAATAATGATAGACAAAATGTAAGTTAAGATGAATCACTAGGTAATTTGATGTGAAGCTATTAAGTAATGGATAAATATTGGCAAAGGGTCTGGGAGAATTGCCTTCTCGCTAAATCTTTCCATGAATATAGGATTTTAATGCAGTAATTTGGGATGTCATTCAAGGGGTGTGGGCTTCGCTGGCTGGGCCAGTGTTTATTGCTCATCCCTAACTGCCCTTGAGAAGGTGGTGGTGAGCTGCCTTCTTGAACCGCTGCAGTCCCTGTGGTGTAGGTACACCCACAGTGTTGTTAGGAAGGGAGTTCCAGGATTTTGACCCAGTGACAGTGAAGAAGCAGCAATTTCAGGATGGTATTAAAGGAAAAGAGAGAGAATGAGAGAGGTAGAGAGGTTTGTGGAAGGAATTCCAGAGGGAATTCCAGAGTATACGATATTAATCCAATTCAAAGCAATTGCTGAAGTATGAAACTAGACACTAATACCTTGCTTGATAAATTAATTCACAGAATGTAGCATTATAAGAACATAAGAACATAAGAACTAGGAGCAGGAGTAGGCAATTCAGTCCCTCGAGCCTGCCCCGCCATTCAATACGACCATGGCTGATCTCATTTCGGCCTCAATTCCAATTTCCCGCCCTCTCCTCATAACATTTCAACCCATTACTAATTAAAAATCTGTATCCCCTCCTTAAATTTATTCAGCGTCCCAGCATCCACAGCACTCTGAGGTAGTGAATTCCACAGAGTCACGACCCTTTGAGATAAGTAATTCCTCCTCATCTCTGATTTAAATCTACCACCTCTTAGCCTAAAACTATGGCCTCTTGTTCTAGAATGCCCCACAAGGGGAAACATCTGCTCCACGTCTACTTTGTCTATCCCCTTTAGCATCTAAAAACCTCAATTAGATCTCCTCTCATCCTTCTAAACTCTAACGAGTATAGGCCTAAACTGCTCAATCTCTCCTCATAAGACAAGTCCCGCATCTCTGGAATCAATCTAGTGAACCTCCTTTGAACCACTTCCAGTGCAACTACATCCTTCCTCAAGTAAGGGGATCAAAAGTCTGCACAGTACTCCAGGTGCGGTCTCACCAATGCCTTGTACAGTTGTAACAACACTTCACTATTTTTATATTCTATTCCTTTAGCAATAAAAGCCAAAATTCCATTTGTCTTCCTTATTATCTGCTGTACCTGCATACTAGCTTTTAGCGATTCATGCACAAGGACACCCAGATCCCTCTGCACTGAAGCATTCTTAAGTTTCTCTCCATTTAAATAATAAGTCACCTTTTTATTCTTCTGACCAAAATGGATAACCTCACACTTATCCACGTTAAACTCCATCTGCCAAATTTTGGCCTATTCACCTAACCTGTCCATATGCATTTGTAAATTTCTTATTTTTTCATGGCAACTTACTTTCCCACCTATTTTGGTGTCATCTGCAAATTTAGCTATAGTACCTTCTATCCCTGAATCCAAGTCATTAATATAGATTGTAATTAGTTGAGGCCCAAGGACCAAACCCTGTGGCACCCCACTAGTTACAGCTTGCCAAGCAGAAAAAGACCCATTTATCCTGACTCTCTGTTTTCTTTTGGTTAGCCAATCCTCTGTTTAAGCTAATATATTACCCCTAACTCTGTGTGATCTTATCTTGTGTATTAATCTTATGTGTGGCAACTTATCAAAGGCCTTCTGGAAGTCCAGATATACTACATCTACAGGATCCCCATTATCCACTTTGCTTGTCACATCTTCAAAGAACTCTAGCAAATTAATCAAACACGATTTACTCTTCATAAAATCACGTTGACTGATGGAATTCATTTTGACCTTCCAATTATCCCATTACTACTTCCTTAATATTGGATTCCAACAATTTCCCAATGACAAATGTTAAACTAACTGGTCTATAGTTTCCTACTTTCTGCCTCCCCCCTTTTTGAATAAGGGTGTTATATTAGCATTTTTCCAATCCACTGGAACTTTTCCAGAATCCAGGGAATTTTGAAATATTATAGCCAATGCATCCACTATCTCTACTGCCACTTCCTTTAAGACCCTGGGATGTAGGTCATCAGGTCCTGGGGACTTGTCACTCTTTAATCCCAATAGTTTGCTCAGTACTTTTTCTCTAGTGATGGTGATTGTTCTAAGTTCCTCCTTCTCTATATCCTCTGCACTACCTGTTACTATTGGGGTGATACTAGTGTCCTCCACCGTGAAAACTGAGGCAAAATGTTGATTAAGCATCTCTGCCATTTCTGCATTCCCCACTATTAACTCTGTCTCTTTCCTACCTACCAAATTCTCTCTTTATACTCTTTCGAGTAAACCCAGTAAATTAAGTTAACCAATTAAACAAATCAATTAAGCAAACTGACAGCCCTTTAGAGGGGCACTGTAACAAAGGACACATTTTTTTTTAAAGCAAACTTAACGAAGTGAAAACCTTGTTCCAAGGGCTGATGAAGCACACCAGCCCCCATGGTGCTCACCGGTCACTGAAGGCCTTAGGCATGCCAGTGGACGCCGCGTGCTCCCTCTCCACGGACACCTGGGCATGAATGTAGCCACAGAAGAGGGGCAGACAGTCAAGCCAGATGACCCCATTGACTACCCATTGCATGGACCAGTTGTTGGTCACCTTTACCAGGCCCAGGAGCAGGCTAACGAGGAGGCCCTCCTAAATTTCTTTTTATGCTCTTTTGATTCAAGAAAAATTAAATAGACTAACCAATTACCAAGTTTAGTAGAAGTGATAGCCCCTTGAAAGGGGCACTGGAACAAAAGACAAAATCTTAAAGGAAACTTGTCAAATTAAAATAAAATGTCATTTGTGGGGTCTGATGAAGCATCCGAGTACCCACACTGGCCTCAAGCATTCCAGTGGCTCCCTCTTCCCACGTGTTTCATCTCCAGGACCACCCGGCTACAAGTGCAGCCACGGAAGAGGGGCAGACAGTCAGTACAGACACCCCCCCCTCAACCAAAGTCTCTCATTGAGTTGCAGTAAAACAAATTTGACAAATTAACGAAATGAGCAATTAAAAAAAAGCCAATTAAACCAATTGAAAACCCCCTTACAGGGACTGTAACAAAAACAGAATTTTAAAGGAACCTTACTGAATCAAAGTAAAAAGCTATTTTGGGGACCAATGAAGCACTCCAGCTGCCGCAGTGCCCAGCAGTTGCTGAAGGCCTCAAGCACACCAGCGGGTGCTGTGTGCTCCCTCTCCAGGGACACCCAGGCATGAATGTAGCCATGGAACAGGGGCAGACAGTTGAGCTAGATGACCCCCATCGACCACAGTTTTCCTTTATAAGTACATCAGTAAAGTAACCATTAACTAATTATCTAATTAAACAGCGAATTAGCCAAATAGCCCCTTAAAAGGCATTGTAACAAAAATACAACATTTTAAATGAACTAAATAAGAGCGTCGCTTTCTGGGTTGAGGAAGCACTCCAGCCCCCATGGTGCCCATTGGTCACAGAAAGCCTTAAACATGCCAGTGGACACAAGCTCCCTCTCCAAGTTCACCCAACCATCAACAGAGCCATGGAAGAGGTCCAGACAACCCTCTCAACTGAAGTCTCTCTTCAGACTCCTTGGAGTACAGGTGAAAAAAATCTAATTAACCCTTAACAAAAAATCAGTTAAACCAATTGATAGTGCTTTAAAGGGCTCTGTATCTCAAAGAAAATTTAAAAGGAGCCTTACAGATTTAGATGAGAATGTCATTTGGTGGGGTGAGGAAGCACACCAGACCTCACAGTGACCGTGAACCACAGAAGGCCTCAAGCACACCAGTGGAAACCATATGCTCCCTCTCCAAAAGCATCCAGCCACAAACATAGCCTCGGAAAAGGGGCAGACAGTCAGTCTGGACAACCCCCTCAACCAAAGTCTCTCTTTATATTCTTTTGAGCACCTGTGACATTAACCGGACTGATGAAACACACTGTAATGAAAGGATGAGTGTTTAAAGGAAACTTGACAAATTAAAGAAAAATGTCATTTTGGGGGTTAATTATGCACTCTAGCCCCTGCAGTGCCCACTGGATGAGGAAGTGTACCAGCAGACACCACATGCTCCATCTTCAAGGACACCCAGCCAGGAACATAGCTGCAGAAGAGGAGCAGACAGACAGCCCGAAGCAATCAGGCCAGACGATCCCATCAATGGAAGTCTCCCTTTATAGTCTTTTGAATGGAACAAATTAACCAATTGAAACAGAAAGCCAACTGAAACATTGATAGCCCCTAAGGGGCACTGTAACTATAGAAAACTTTAAAGGAACCTTACTGAATTAAATTAAAATGTCATTTTGAGGGCTAAGGATGCACTCCAGCCTCCATGGTGCCCACCAGTAGTGGAAGACCTGAAGTGTGCCAGTGGACACCACATGCTCCCTCTCCAAGTATACCTGGCCACAAACATAGCCACAAAAGAGGGGCAGATAGTCAGACCAGACAACTCCCCACAGCACCCTCCACCTAGCTGAAGTCTCTCTTTATAAGTGCTCTAAATACTTCATTAAACAATGTGCTGCGTCTTAACAACATAATTAACATACTATTAACATAAGGCCCAGGCATGACTGCGAATAGTGAGGGATTAAAATCAGGATGCGCAAGAGGCTAGAATTGGAAGAGTGCAGAAATCTAGGAAAGCTGTAGGACTGGGGGAGGTTACAGAGAGTGTGAGAGGGCGAGGCCATGGCGGTATTTGAAAACAAGGGTGGGAATTTGAAAATCAAGGTGTTGCAGGACAGGGAGCCAATGCGGATCAGTGAACATAGATGAACAGGATGGTGCGAGTTAGGATACAGGCAGCAGATCTTTGGATGAGTTCCAGTTTATGGAGGGTGGAAGACAGGAGCAGGATGAGAAGTGTATTGAAATAGCCACATGCAGGGGTAACATTGTCATGGATGAGGGTTTCAGCAGCAGATGAGCTGAGTCGGGCTGGAGACAGGTGATTCTATGGAGGCAGAAGTAGGTGGGTTTGGCGATCGATCAAATGTGGACTTAGAAGTTCATCTCAGGGTGATACATGTAAATGATCTGGGTCAGCCTCATACTGTGACCAGGGGGATGGATGGAATTGACAGTAAGGGAGTGAGACAGAGATTGAAGACAGTCTTCGCAATATTTAGTTACAGAAAATTTTTGTTCATCCAGATTGGATTAGCATTGTGACAAACCTGAAAGGGCGGAGAATGCAATAAAATTGATGGTGAGGTATAGCTGGGTGTCATCGGTGTACATGTGTTTTCGAATAATGTTGCCAAGAGACAGCAGGTATCAGAGAAATAGGAGGCAGCTAAGGATAAATCCTTTGGAGACTCTAGAGATAATGGAGTAGGGGGAGAAACCATTCCAGATTCCCTGGTTTTTACTCAATAGATAAGAATAGAACAAGTGAGTTCAGTCTGCACCCAGCTGGTCAATGGGGGTAAGACACTGGACAAGGAGGGTGTAGTTAACCATGTCAAGTGTTTCAGACAGATCAAGGGAAATGAGAAAGGAGAGTTTATCACAGTCACAGTCATATAGGATGTCAGAATTAATGTGTAAGTGATTCGATGGTTTACCTACCCTCACTTGTTGATTCCATCCTTGAAGCAGTGTTCACAGTATCTCCAAATAAACAGTAGCGAGGCATTTTGGTTCCAACCACGCCAGCCACTACTGGACCTTTCAAAGGTAAGGTACGAAAAAAGGAAATATGGTTATAGCTTCAAACAGCTGGGCCAGGATAAGGCTGCTCTCCAGATTTCCCACCTGTGACAGTGCCCAACGTGGGTGCACTGGAAAATCCCAGAAGAGCAGATGGTGTCAGGTTAGATGTTTGGTATGAGCAGATTTAGCTGATCTCAGCCAAGTGGCACCAACAGGGAACCTCACAACTTCCTTCAACGAAATGGGGCAGAGAAAGGAACAAATTCATCAAACATGTTCGCTTCTGACCACACAGTGGCATTTTTTTTATTTGTTCACTGATTGTAGGCACTGGCTAGGCCAGTGCTTTTATTACCCATCCCTAGTTGCCCTTGAGAAGGTGGTGGTGAGCTGCCTTCTTGAACCGCTGCAGTCCATGTGGTGTAGATACACCACAGTGCTGTTAGAGAGGGAGTTCCAGGATTTTGACAGTGAAGGAATGGCGCTACATTTCCAAGTCAGGATGGTGTGTGACTTGGAACGGAACTTGCAGGTGGTGGGCTTTGGGTTTTAAACTCAATACATTTCCTAGTTGGCGGGGATTCTAATCCTACAGTGTTCCCATATGTTTGCTGCCCTTGTCCTTCTAGGTGGTAGGGGTCACGCTTTTGGAAGGTGTCGTCAAAGGAGCCTTGGTGAGTTGCAGCAATGCATCTTGTAGATGGTGCACCCTGCTGCTACTGTGCGTCAGTGGTGGAGGGAGTGAATGTTGAAGATGGAGGATGGGGTGCCAATCAAGTGGTTGCTTTCTCCTGGATGGTGTTGAGCTTCTTGAATGTTGATGGAACTGTACTCATCCAGGCAAGTGGGGAATATTCCATCACACTCCTGACTTGTGCCTTGTAAATGGTGGACAGGCTTTGGGGAGTCAGGAGGAATCCACAGGATTCCTAGCCTTTGACCTGCTCTTGTAGCCATAGTATTTATATGGCTGGTCCAGTTTAGTTTCTGGTCAATGGTAGTCCCCAGGATGTTGATGGTGGGGGATTCAGTGCTGGTAATGCCATTGAATGTCGAGGGGTAATGGCTAGATTCTCTCTTGTTGGTGATAGTCATTGCCTGGCACTTGTGTGGTATGTGTGTTAGTTGCCACTTATCCCCAAGCCTGAATGTTGTTCATGTTTTGCTGCATATGGGCATGGACTGCTGCTGTACCTGAGGAGTCGCAAATGGTGCGAAAAATTGTGTAATCGTCATTCCCACTTCTGATCTTATGATGGAAGGAAGGTCATTGATGAAGCAGCTGAAGATGGTTGGTCTAGGGGACTACCCTGAGGAACGCCTGCAGTGATGTCCTGGAGCTGAGATGGATCTTTGTGACCATGGTTTCATGGTCACTATTACCGAGACTAGACTTTTTTTTATCAATTCCAGATTTATTAACTGAATTTAAATTCTACCTTGGTAGTATCCAAACCCTCATCCCCAGAGCATTAGCCTGGATTACTAGTCCAGTGACATTATCACTATGCCACCATCTTCCCCAACTGCCGGAAAGTGCATGCGGATGTTGGACGAGGACAAGGGCAATTTGTCTTTATATGAGGTGAGATGGTGGTGCAGTGTTAATGTCACTGGGCTAGTAATCCTGAGGCCCAGGATAATGCTCTGGGGACATGGGTTCAAATCCCACCACAGCAGCTAGTGAAATTTAAATTCAATTAATAAAATCTAGGATTGAAAGCTGGTCTCAGTAATGGTGACCATGAAACTGTCATTGATTGTTGTAAAAACCCATCTGGTTCACTAATGCCCTTTAGGGAAGGAAATCTGCCATCCTTACCCGGTCTGGCTGACATGTGACTCCAGACCCACAGCAATGTGGTTGACTCATAACTGAAAATGGCCTGGCAGGCCTGTCAGTTCAAGGGCAATTAGGGATGGGCAACAAATGCTGGCCTAGCCAGTGACGCCCATATCCCATGAAAGAATAAAGAAAAAGCATAATTAATAAATGCCTTTAATTTAATAAAATGTCCAAAATGCTTCATTTGTCACTGAGCCAAAGAGGGGGAACTAAAAGTTTGGTCAAAGAAATAGGTTTTTGTAGAGAAAAGCGAAGTAGAAAAGCAGAGATGTCTGGGGAGGAACTTTCAGGGCTTAGACCAGGCCACGGGCGGCAGGACAAAAGACATGGAGGTTGGACGAGAAGCCGGGATTGGAGGAACTCAGAGCCGGGGGTCAGCATTGACTGTGATAGCCACTTGCACTTCAGCAAGTTCATTACCTTGCCTCCTGCGAAGAATACTCTCTTAGAATGAGAAGACAAAGGACCACCTGATGTACACATCAAATGAATATCTTTACAAAAGCAGCAAGAGGGGAGAATCAGCGATCATTGTTGACAAAATCTTCGGCCAGTTGGTGGGCTTTTCATTTAGTCATTAATTATTTTGTACCTGAAAAATAAAAATGATTTACCCGAGTGAATGCCTGCTCTGATTTTCAACTTGACCTCCGGCTTGTGTGGGATTATGAATGAAGAGCAGATTGCAACTAAATCCAGTGCCATGCTTGCAATCTCACCCACGTGGTTGAAGCCATTCTCTTTGGGAACTCCAGAAACCACCATATCTGTGGGGTGAGAAACAGGAAAGAGCATCAGCAGAATGGTCGACTCTCTCGGTGTTTAATTGCATTTCTTCTGAATTTTTGCAGGGTGCTTTTTTTTTTGTTTAATCCAACTGGAACACCTGCAGCTGAGAAGACAACAGCACATCCTATAACATGATGCAGCAAACAACTCACATTCATAAAGTGCCTAATGTAGTGTAACATCCCAAGGCACTTTACAGGAAAGAATATCAAGCAAAATTAGACACCAAGACACATAGATAATAGAACAAACACTTGATCAAAGAGGTACATATGAATTAGGAGCAGGAGTAGACCACTCGGCCCCTCGAGTCTGCTCCGCCATTCAATAAGATCATGGCTGATCTAATTGTAACCTCAACCCCACATTCCTGCCTATCCCCAACAACCTTTCACCTCCTTGTTAATCAAGAATTTATCTATCTCCTCTTTAAAAATATTCAATGACCCCGCCTCCACCGCCTCCTAAGGCAGAGTTCCAAAGTTGCACAACCCTTTGAAATAAAAAACTTCTCCTCATCTCAGTCCTAAAAGGACAACCCCTAATTTTGGAACAGTGCCCCCTAGTTCTGGACTCATCCAAGAGAGGAAACATCCTTTCCATGTCCACCTTGTCAAGACCATTTAGGATCTTATATATTTCAATCAAATCACCCCTCACTCTTCTAAACTCCAGTGGAAACAAACCCAGTCTGTCTAACCTTTCCTCATAAAACAACCTGCTCATTCCAGGTATCAATCTAGTAAATGCCTCTGAACTCACCTCCAATTTAGTTATACCCTTCCTTAAATAAGGACACCAAAACTGCACGCAATATTTGAAATGTAGGGGTAGATGGTGGCATGGTGGTAATATCATTGAACTGAAAATCTTGAGGCCCAAGCCAATGCCCTGGTGCATGGGTTCAAATGTAGCTGGTGAATTTTGAATTGATGCAGCCTGGAATACAGTGAAATCACCTAGTTCACAGGTTTCCCTTTAGGGAATGAAATCGGCCATCCTCACCTGATTTGGATCCACAATAATGTAGATGACTTTTATATTGTAAACCAAAGAGTAGAGACAAGGCAAGAAAGGTATTAATATGGGAAATTATAAACAGTGTGACAGGAAGGGACAGAGAGCACAATTCGAGTAAATCAGCAGATAAGGCTAGGCGCTACAAAAATAGCAAAAGGACAAAACTAAAGGCTCTGTATCAAAGTGCACATAACATTCAAAACAAAACAGATGAGCTGATAGTGCAAATAGAAATAAGTAAGTACAATCTGATAACCATTACAGAAGTATGACTACAGGATGACAGAGATTGGGATCTAAATATCGAAGGGTACATGACATTTAGGAACCACAGGAAGTTAGGAAAAGGTGGAGGGATGGCTCTGTTAATTAATGATGGTATTAGCACATTAGAGAGGGATGATCTAAGTTCAGGAAACCAGGATGTGGAAGTGGTTTGGGATGAGATGAGGAATGATAAATGCAAGAAATCACTTGTGGGAGTGGTGAACAGGCCCCCAAATTATAAATACATGGTAGGACAAAATATAGAAGAAGAGATCATGGGACCTTGCCAGAAAGGTACAGCAATAATCATGGAGGATTTTAATCTGCATATAGACTGGAAAAATCAGATGGGCAAAGGTAGCGTAGATGAGTTCTTGGAATGTTTTCAGGATAGTTTCTTAGAACAACATGTTCTGGAACCAACCAGAGAGCAGGCTATGTTAGACCTAGTATTGAACAAAGAGATAGGATTAATTGACAACCTCCCAGTGAAGGCACCCCTAGGTAGCAGCGATCGTAATATGATTGAATTTTACATTCATTTTGAGAGAGAAATGAGTGCGTCCAAAACTAGTATTTTAAACTTAAATAAGGGGCAATTATGAGGACCTGAAAGTGTAACCAGCTAAAGTGAACTGGCAAATGAGGTTAAGGGATAGGTGAATAGAGGTTCAGAGGCAGACATTTAAAGGGATATTTCAGAATACACAGAATATATACATTCCAAAGAGGGAGGCGTTGGTGTAGTGGCATTGTTGCTGGAAGGGTAATCCAGAGACCCAGGGGACCTGGGTTCGAATCCTGCCATGGCAGAAGGTGGAATTTAAATTTAATAAAAATCTGGGATTTAAAGGCTAATGATGACCATGGAACCATCGTCAATTGTAGTAAAAACCCATCTGGCTCGCGAATGTCCCTTAGGACATCCCTTTCCTGGTCTGTCCTACATGTGACTCCAGACCTGCAGCAATGTAGTTGGCTCTGAAATGGCCTATCAAGCCACTCAGTTGTAACAAATTGCTACAAAGTCACAAAAAAGGAATGAAATGGAACGGACGACCCAGCATCGACCTAGGCACCGGAAACAGCAATCGCAGCCCTGTCAACCCTTCAAAGTCCTTCTTCCTAACACCTGGGGGCTAGTGCTGAAATTGGGAGAGCTGCCTCACAGACTAGTCAAGCCAGACATAGTCATCCTCACGGAACCATACCTTACAGATAATGTCCCAGAGGCCACCATCACTATCCCTGGGTATGTCCAGGCCCAGCAGAAGTGGCAGCACAGAGGTATACAACCAAGAGGGGGTTGCCCTGGGCGTCCTCAACATCAACTCCAGACCCCATGAAGTCTCATGGCATCAGGTCAAACAGGGGCAAGGAAACCTCCTGCTGATGAATCAGTACTCCTCCATGTTGAACACTACTTGGATGACAAGGGCACAGGCTGTACTCTGGGTGGGGGACTTGAATGTCCATCACCAAGACTGGCTCGGTAGCACTACTACTGGCTGAGTCCTAAATGACAGCTGCTAGACTGGTTCTGCAGCAGGTGGTGAGGGAAAAACATCCTCACCAACCTGCCTGCCACAGATGCAATTGTCCATGACAGTGTCGGTAGGAGTGGCCACCGCACAGTCATTGTGGAGACAAAGTCCTGCCTTCACATTGAGCATACCCTCCATCATGTTGTGTGGCACTACCACCGTGCTAAATCGGATAGATTTCGAACAGATCTAGCAACTAAAGACTGGGCATCCATGAGGCACTGTGGGCCATCAGCAGCAGCAGAATTATACTCGAACACAATCTGTAACCTGATGGCCCTGCATATCCTCCACTCTACCATTACCATCAAGCCAGGAGATCAACCCTGGTTCAATGAAGAGTGCAGGAGGGCATGCCAGGAGCAGCACCAAACATACCTAAAACGAGGTGCCAACCTGGTGAAACTATAACAGAGGACAACTTGTGTGCCAAACAGCCTAAGCAGCAAGTGATAGACAGAGCTAAGCGATCCCACAACCAATGAATCAGATCTAAGCTCTGCAGTCCTGCCACATCCAGTCGTGAATGGTGGTGGACAATTAAACAACTCACTGGAGGAGGAGGCTCCACAAATATCCCCATCCTCAATGATGCAGGAGCCCACACATCAGTGCAAAAGATAAGGCTGAAGCATTTGCTAGAATCTTTAGCCAGAAGTGCTGAATGGATGATGCATCTTGGCCTCCTCCAGAGGTCCCCAGCATCACAGATGCCAGTCTTCAGCCAATTCGATTCACTCCATGTGATATCAAGAAATGGATGAAGGCACTGGATACTGCAAAGGCTATGGGCCCTGACAACATTCCAGCAATTGTACTGAAGACTTGTGCTCCAGAACTTGCTGCACCTCTAGCTAAGCTGTTCCAGTAGACAAAAAGCAGGACAAATCCAACCCAGCCAATTACCACCCCATCAGTCTACTCTCGATCATCAGTATAGCAATGGAAGGGGTTATCGGCAGTGCTATCAAGTGGCACTCGCTTAGCAATAACCTGCTCACTAACGCTCAGTTTGGTTTCGCCAGGGCCACTCAACTCCTGACCGCATTACAGCCTTGGTTCAAACATGGACAAAAGAGCTGAACTCCCAAGGTGAAGTGAGAGTGACTGCCCCTGATATCAAGGCAGCATTTGACCGAGTGTGGCATCAAGGAGCCCTAGCAAAACTGGAGTCATTGGGAATTGGGGGAAAACTCTCCGTTGGTTAGAGTCATACCTAGCACAAAGGAAGATGGTTGTGGATGTTGGAGGTCAGTCATCTCAACTCCAGGACAACACTGCAGGAGTCCCTCAGGGTAGTGTCCTCGGCCCAACCATCTTCAGCTGCTTCATCAATGACCTTCCTTTTATCATAAGGTCAGAAGTGGGGATGTTCGCTGATGATTGCACAATGTTCAGCACCATTCATGACTCCTCAGATACTGAAGCAGTCCATGTCCAAATGCAGCAAGACCTGGACAACATCAAGGCTTGGGTTGATAAGTGGCAAGGAACATTTGCGCCACACTAGTGCCAGGCAATGACCATCTCCAACAAGAAAGAATGCAACCATTGCCCATTGATGTTCAATGGCATTACCATCATTGACTCCCCCACTATCAACATCCTGGGGGTTACCATTGACCAGAAACTGGACTGGACTAGCCATATAAATACTGTAGCTACAAGAGCAGGTCAGAGGTTAGGAATCATGCAATGAGTAGCTCAACTCCTGACTGTCCATCATCTACAAGGCACAAGTCAGGAGTGTGATGGAATACTCCCCACTTGCCTGGATGAGTGCAGCTCCAACAACACTCAACAAGGCTGACACCATCCAGGACAAAGCAGCCCCCTTGATTAGCACCACATCCACAAACATACACTCCCTCCATTACCGACACACAGTAGCAGCAGTGTGTACCAGCTACAAGATGCACTGCAGGAATTCACCAAGGGTCCTTCAACGGCACCTTCCACTACCACCTAGAAGGACAAGGGCAGCAGATAAGACTTGGAGAAGACCTGTAGATTAATGAGGTGCCATGTCAATTCATGGTATTTTGATTCCAGTTGTGGGCTATCTACTTGAAGCATTCACTTGCGATATAAAAATAATCCTGATTAAACATGGCGAACTCAGGCCATGACATCGGCTGCAAAGTATTCACTTGATTCTCCTATCTATTTTTCCCATATTCCTCTGCCTTTTTCTTTCTGGGATTTACCAAGTTTTCCTCATGATGAGCAAGAGAAAGAAAGAACTTGAGTATTGCTGAAAAAAGAGACATGTCAAAGCTTTACATCTTGGAGTCAACAGGACATTTTGCGAGAATACCAATATAAGGGGAAAACAATAATTTATACTGTATGTGAAGAGAGTGATGATTGGTTGGCAAGTGGACTCTGATTGGTAGAGGCATTGCCATGAAGAATGCACCAGTGATGGTGACTGACAGTTAACTGCCAAGCACAGTTTGAACTTTAAACCAGGTAGCTTGACCCTGATTGGTCAAGGCATTGTCCTGAAGAATGAGTCAGCGAATGGCTGTCACTTATTTTGTTTAGCCAAAACAGGCGCAAAGTGCAGATGTTCTTTCTGTCTGCAAAAAACAGGTCCCTGTGTATTAATATATATAGTTTCCAGTGCACACTCTGAGCCTAACTGACAATTTTAATTCTTAGCACACTGAGCATTATTTAGCAAATGTTGTCCAACCGGAAAATCACATTTAATGTTGGACACAATGTTTTGAGTTTTGCAAGCATGGGCTGGTTGGGCATGTTCTGTAGCTTGCCCATTGTGAACAGTGGCTTAGACATGCTGTTTGATATAACCCACCGGTCTTTGGGATGTACAGCCTACATACCTAACATCACACTGGCATGGACAAAGAAAGAAAGGAAAAAAGGGATAAGCATGCAGGTAGGATTCCCAGTAATCTTCAAAGTAGTGGTCCTGAGAATCAGCTGGGAATATGGTCACCTCTGTCCCTGCTGCCATTCGTGGGTCAAGCGAAGAGCTTTCTGGAGCAGGCCTTTGGTTATGTGGTGGTGCTTCTCTGGTGTTCTCATCATGATGCTCCCACCATACGACTGTGGGGCATAGACCAGTTGGTCTTTTCCTGCCCGTCAATTTCCTGTGTCCAGTCCATCTGGTATAGCTACTGTTACGATCCCAGCTGAGAGGTCAGATCCCAGAGTGAAACCTGGCTTGGTAGATCCTAACTTTTATTTATTTTTAGAAACTGTGGAGGAAAGTTACTGAACAAATTCACAGCAGTTCTGCTGATAAACTTTAACAGAAAGAATAAAACATTTATTAAACATGAAAAATGAGCTATATTACACCAGCCAAAAAGGTTGGAAAGATCTCAATACAAACACAAGAAGTGTTTCAAACATTCAAACTATCCCTTCACCTCAGCTATATCTTTTCAGACATATACAAATTCGGAAAGATAAAATAATTTACAATATCTATCTTATAGTCTAATATTCAGAGTAGGAATGCAGTACATGTGAATTAACAGGTGAACTGTGGTCAGGCATACCACATTCCAAAGTAAATGACAGATGCAACCAAAGCAGATTCCATGGATTTCTCAATGACCCACCCGGACGCTGTCACATCATGAGCATCCCGGTCTTTCTCATGAGGGTTTCCAATTTCCACATTCAAAACCTGCCTGGGAATTCTCTCCAACATGTCACTCTCACTTGGATGACTTTAACAGGGATTCACTAGTAAGGTTTCAATCTTGCTGTCAAAGATTCTTTTCTCCTGGATCTCCTTTGTACGCTCAAGCTTCACCTTAAAAGGACACTTTCAGATCTTTGGCCGACTCAAGCAGAACACCACTGCTCCAAAAGGCCGCAACAAGAGTCACCAACTGTCGGCTGCCTCCATAGATCTTCAGAGCATCTCTCTAGCCAACTTTGCTTCAAGTCTGCTCCTGCAGCTCTCTTTCTCTCTTTATTGCTCTGCTCCTTTTCCTCAACTTTATTTAACATGATCTGTTTCTGATCTCTGTCCTTGTCCCTTACCTGGGAGTGTCTTCTGGGACACCTTTCTATCCCATTTCCTTGTTTGAGACCTTCTTCTTGGTTTGAGATCTCTCTTCATCCCCCTTCCTGTATCCTGCTCCTTGAGACACTTTCTCTTTAATTGTGCTCTAGTTCCAGGTCACCTGGCCTGCTTTTTGTTTCACTCCTTTTCTTCTGCACATATGTGAAGGGTCGGTTCCGGGCCTAAAGAATGTAAAAATAGACTAACTGCGCAAGTGTGGCCATCTCCCGACTGGAACATGTGCAAGACACCCGAGACCCACGGGGAACTGTAGTTCCTGGCTCTGAATTCCGGAAGTCCGACTTCCAGGTAAGTATCTGAGTTTGTCACAGTGCACCCGCAGTGCTGCTAGGAAGGGAGTTCCAGGATTTTGGCCCAGGGACAGTGAAGGAGCAGTGATACAGTTCCAAGGCAGGATGGTGTGTGACTTGGAGGGGAACTTGCAAGTGGTGGTGGTTCCCATGCATCTGCTGCCCTTGTTCTTTTGGGTGGTAGAGGTGATGGGTTTGGAAGGTGCTGTCCAGTCCTGGTGAGTTGCCGCAGTGCATCTTGTAGATGGTAGACACACTGCTGCCACTGTGTGTCGGTGGTGGAGGGAGTGAATGTTGAAGGACAGTTGATGGGGTGCCAATCAGGCGGGCTGCTTTGTCTTGGGTTGCATCAAGATTCTTAAGTGACATCGCAGCCCCCCCCCCACCAACCATAAGTGAGATTAATATTATTTCAGAAGCTCTATAAGACAGAGCAGGAGCAGCTGTGGCCTGAATTTTTCAGATGATGGGGTCTCGCTTCCCGCCACCTGAAGATTTCCCCGCCAGCTCCAAGTGCCCCACAGCCATTTCACGCTCGAATGAGTGTTAAGTGGCTGCAGGTGGGAATTCAGCCCCTCACTCTAGAGAAAGTCCCGCCTTAGAGAGCTTCCGGCCAATCAGATTGGCCGGCAGCTCTCCAGCTCCTGCAGCCACAGCACAGCACTGGACAGAAGAAGAAATGCAGGAGGACATCGGAGTCTAAGTCCAGGCACCGGAGGCCCAGGTAAGTTCAAAGGGGTCCCAAGGCGGGGAGGATAGGGAAGGCCTGGGTGAGGGGGGTGGTGGGTGGGGCTCGAAGTGAGCGATTGGGGTCTCAGGGTAGAGGCTGGGGGGAGGGAGGTCTGGAGCCCACCAGGCATTAAGGCGGAGGGGTGCCCAACTTCAGAAGGGAGCTTCTGATGGAGGTGCTCCCTCCTGCCTCCCTTACTTCCCGTCCGAGTTGTAACTCTGTCCTTTTTTGGTCTTGCTCCACAACCGTTCAATCCTTCCGCCACCCTAAAAATTGAGGCTGGGTGGGAAACGGCCCTCAAGTAACCAATAATTGGCCACTTAAGGGCCTCAGATGGGGCAACAGTGGGCTTCCCGTCCAAAGCCTTGCCCGCCCCATCGTAAAATCGCCCTGTGGGTGGGTCGGGCAGGATCCGGAAGGGAATCCCCTCCGTTCAATTTCATGCTCCTTCCCCCCACCTCCTGCCGATTTAAACCCCACCAGAGGGGAAGTGTAAAAGTCTGGCCAGAGCTTTTTTTATTTCCTTTAGTCTTTACAGCTGAACTGAAGGTAAACCGTAGAGAGAAAGCTGGAAAATCACTCAGTATATTTAAAATATTCAAATGCTGGGTTTCAGCAACCACAATGCCCTGAGCGCTGGAACAGCTATGCCAAGAAACAAGGGTGCATCTTTGTTTTCCTCCTGTAAGCAACATTCAGTCAAAATGCACAATAAGATCAGAATGCTAAAACAAATATTAGATGCTCTCTGGTTTAAGTAGGATTCTTACACACTTTCTGTCCATAAAGAAAAATGCCAGGTGTAGAAACACGCTCTGGGAGGCTTCTTAGTCAAACAAAGTGAACTCTATTTACACGAGAGCTCCTGTGGCTGCTTGTATCCAGCCAGCCCTTCGTGAGAAAACCCTCCCTAGAATTTATTCCCCCGCGCTAGCCACACATTGGTTGAACAAATCACATGACCCCTACTCAGTTGAACTGAACTTATAGTGACAGTCATCACACCAGATATATGGGAAATGGCGTCACAGTCAATTCATGGTCCTTATAGGCTTGTTGTCCTGTATAAGACTCCTGTCAAAGAGGGGAACGTGGCTGTGTCTGTGCAATGGTCGCACAGCAATAGCCTTGTGTGTCATTAATTCCTGAAGACCATGGGCACCTGGGCCCACACTGCCCCTAAAGAGGCACAATTCGATTCATTTGGCACCTCAGTCAGAGGTGCCTTAAAGGATGAATTGACACATGCCAGATATTTACATGTGCTGCATGCATGAAATTGACTTGACATCGGATTGACTCCACAACTTTTCTCAGTTGGAAGCGCTCTAGTGTTTCGCTCAGGAGGCTGTGGGTTCGAGAACCACCCTGAGAAATGAGCACATTTTCCAGACTGACACTCCAGTGCAATGCTGAGGGAGTGCTGCACTGTCAGAGGTGTCGACCCTTCACAAGGAATGCTAAGCTGAGACACCTTCTGGCGGCTGCAGCCGTTCAGGTGGATGTTAAAGATCTGAAGGAGAAGGGAGTTTTTTCCTGGAAATTTCCAAGGATGTGATAAGGTTCTATATAAATGCACGCCTCTGTTTGCAGATCTATGAGACAGTAACATTTCAGTAGGAAGAATTAGTATGTGGTCCCTTCAATGGATTAAATGAGGGAGATGCATGAATGCAGTTTGAATACAATCTCTATGGAGCTATTTTTAACTTTGGCCAATGATATAAAATGGGCAATATCAAATTAACTGCTTATCATACATCATGCCCCATAATCCCCTGCATCAGCTTTAACAGAAAAGCAGTGAATACATGGGCAGATAATTGAATATCGCTCATTTTGCAACGTCGGGAAAAATTAATATTTTTTAATTCTTTCATGTGATGTGAGCATTGTTGGTAAAGTCAGCATTTAATGCCCATCCCTAATTGTCTTTCAGGTGGTGGTGAGTTGCCTTCTTGAACCCCTGCAGTCCCTGTGGTGTAGATACATCCACAGTGCTGTTAGGAAGGGAGTTCCAGGATTTTGATCCAGTGACAGTGAAGGAACAGTAATATATTTCCAAGTCAGGATGGAGGGGAACTTGCAGGTGCTGGTGTTCCCATGTATCAGCTGCTCTCGTCCTCTCAGTGATAGAGGTAGCGGGTTTGGAAGGTATTGACAAAGGAGCCTTGGTGAATTGCTGCAGTATATCCTAAAGATGGTACACACTGCTGCTACTGTGCGTCGGTGGTGGATGGAGTGAATGTTTAAAGTGGTGGACAGGGCACCGATCAAGTAGGTTGCTTTGTCTTAGGTGGTGTTGAGCTTCTGCAGTGACCCCCGCCCCCCCCCCCAATAAGTGATAGATTGATATAATCTCAGAAGTTCTATGAAAGAGAGCAGTAGCAACTGTGTTATATATTTCCTCTGGTCTTTCACTGAATGAAGCTAAATCATAGAAAGAAAGCTGGGAAATCACTCAGTATATGTAAAACATTCAAATGTATATTCAAAATGATTGATGAGATGAAAAAAGAAGCCCTTTGACACATTTATCCTTTACAAAGCACTCCTTAAATTTGTCCTTCTTAAGAGAACTAAAGGCCAACTCTCATTTCCATTAAAATAAGTCATGACTTTAATTTTTCTTTGTGTATTCATGGTGACCAAATGTTTTCTTGGTTTGGATACAGTAAGGGGGTTTGTCAATTCGCAACAGAGAACTTCTAATGTTATCCTGGCTCTTTGATTGTTCCCTTCACATCTGACAGGCAACACAGAGCTCCATAAAGGAGCATTAAATCTTATCATTAACATGGAGCAGCACGAATAGCCATAGCTGTTTGACAGAAATCATTTTTGCTGTGGACACCGCGATAAACACTCGCGATATTGTTAGCCTGAAATAGCTAGAATTCTTACATCTGTCACTGTGTTCTTTGTGATCCAAAATGTAATATGCATGAAACTGGGTTCATATAATATAGTCAGCCTAATAATGATAAGTGGTGTCGCATAGGTTAACCATTCTATTTAAGAGCTGTCTTTGTGCTTTCCAGCAGGGATTTATAATGCAAAGCCACCATTCAAAAAATGAAGACTTATTTAAAAAACATTCCTCCTGGCTCAAAGCCACACAGCCAAAGGCCAAAAATAACAGCAAATTGAGTCTTTGGCCAGCATAATCTAGTCACTGTCACAAGAATCTGTGCCTTGTTCCTGACAGTCCTCCAGTCATATATAAGGCACGTAGTGTTCCTAAAAACTCTAATTACAATGAGTCTACAGCACAGAAACAGGCCATTTGTCCCAACTGGTCCATGTTGCTGTTTATGCTCTGCATGAGCCTCCTCCCATCTTATTTATATCACCCTATCAACATATCCTTTTGTTTCTTTGTCTCTTGCGTTTATCCAACTTCCTATTAAATGTATCTGTACTATTCTCCTCAACCACTCCCTGTGGTAGCAAGTTCCACATCCCCACCACTCTCTGGGTAAAGAAATTTCCTCCTGAATTCACAATTGGATTTATTAGTGACTATTTTTTTTTAAATGGTTTCTAGATTTGTCACCAACAAGTGGAAACATTTTCTTCATGTCTATCTATTAAAAACTTGCATAATCTCAGAGATATTTATCAGGTCTCCTTCTAGCTTTTCTCTTTTTGGAGGAAAACTGCCCATTCAGCATTTCCTGCTAGGCACAGCCTCTCAGTTCTGGTATCAGCGGGCAGAATTTAGTGCCCTCCCCTGTGGCATGTGCGGCGACAGAGGTATTTAATCAGATGGGAGGGTGCCAGGTGGAGATCCCATCATGGCAAGGAGGTACATTGACAGCCTTCCAGCCCTGCCTCCACTTGAGGTCCTTTAGTACGCAATTAATGCCCAGTTAAGGGCCTTATCCTGGTGCTGCTTCTATTAACTCAACGGTGGGGGTGGGCTCACCATACAGGGAGGCTGCAAGTGTGTCTAACCAAGGCTGTATACAAGGTTAACATAACATCCCTGCTTTTTAGCTCCAACATTCCAGAAATCTCCCTGCTGCCTGAGAGAAGTTTGGGAAAGGAGACGAAGGGGTAAGGTCATGCAGAGAGACTGCATGGATCAGAGTTAGAGCTATAACATTACAGTACTCTTCGATATTCTTGTGCTTTAGGATCACTCCCTTGTTGGAGTGTAGAATTGATGAATTGGAGATTTTGCTAGAACTGTTCTTAGCATTGTTTGTCCCATTGGTAAGTAAATCCTAGATCCAAACACTGACATCTTTATTAGTGCAGGATATGAGTAAGTTGAACAGGAACTTGATGACTCCAATATTTAATGGACCCTGCTAAGGAAACAGAGGTATGACTTCAATGTACCGCCTTACCCTTGACATTGTCCCAAATCAGGGAAAAGGAGGTTAGTTACATACTCAGGGCAGACGGCCCACATCAGAATTGTAACAGAGACCGACAAACTGGAGGAACTCACAATCACACCCTAACACTCAGAAAGGGGAGCCCGAAGCTCATATTGGGGAACATCTGGGCAGGAAGCTTACGGATAATCAATCATTCCAGTATCTATACTACCCTTCACTTCTTCACTGTTAAGGCCTTCAGGAGATACAGGGGGAACCCAGGCCTGTTCTCAGTCATTCTGAGTGGGAGTACTGGGGATGAGATGGGCAGGAGCCATATTGGTACAACCTAAATGTGCCCCCCCCACCCCTCCCAGTGTTAGTGTAGGACATGTAGTAAGTAGGCTTAAGATGAATCTTAACCTGAACAATGACATCAACTTGTATTTATAGAGTAACTTTGACATGGTAAAGCATCCCAAACCACTTCACAGGAGCACTAACAAACAGTTGACACTGAGCCCCATCCCGTAAGGCATTTTAGGGTATTTGAGGCTTCACGATGTATCTTAAAGGAGGAAAGCAACGTAGAGAGTCATAGAGGTTTAGGGAGGGAGCTTAGGGCTTAGGAAGCTGATGGCATGGTCACCAATGGTGGAGTGATTAAAATTAGGGACCAGTCTTGGAAAAGCGCAGATATCTCAGAGGGTTGTGAGACAGGAAGAGATTACAGAGCCAGGAAGGACAGGGCCATGAGGGATTTGAAAACAATTGAGGTGTTGCTTAACTAGGAGCCAAAATTTAGAAGGTATTTGAGCACAAGAATTAGCAGCAGGAATAGGCCATTTGGCCCTTCAAGTCTGTTCCTCCATTCAATAAGATCATAGCTGATCTGACTATGGTCTCAGTTTCACTTTCCTGTCTGCCCCATAAACCTTGATCCCCTTGACTATCAAAAATCGGTCTAACTCAGCCTTAATAAATTCAATAATCCAACCTCCACTGTTCTCCTGGAAAGAGAATTCTACAGACTAACGATGCTCTGAGAGAAGAAAATTCTCCTCATCTCAGTCTTAAATGGGAGACCCTAGATTTTTTGCCTCAGAACATATCTAAAACTTTCAACGACATTATGAAACCATGGTGTGCCACAAGATTCAGTGCTGGGGCTTCAATGTTTTACAATTTATATAAATGACTTGCTTGAAGGGGCTGAAGGAATGGTTGCTAAATTTTCTGACAACACAAAGATAGGTAGGAAAGTAAATTGTGAAGAGGACATTAGGAGGTTATAAAGTGACAAGGTAGGTTATGAGACTGGGCAAAGATCTGGCAAATGGAGTATAATGTGGGCAAATGTGAAATTGTTCATTTCGGCAGGAAGAATAAAAAAGAAGCATATTATCTAAATGGTGAGAGATTGCAGAGCTCTGAGATTTAGAGGGACCTGGGTGTCCTAGTACATGAATCACAAAAAGCTAATATGCGGGTACAGCAAGTAATTAGGAAAGCTAATAGAATGTTATCATTTATTGTGAGGTGAATTGATTACAAAAGTAGACAGGTTATGCTTCAGTTGTACAGAGCATTGGTGAGACCACATCTGGAGTATTGTGCACAGTACTGGTCTCCTTATTTAAAGAAAGATGTAAATGCATTAGAAGCAGTTCAGAGAAGGTTTACTAGACTAATATCAGGAATGGGCGAGTTGTCTTAGGAGGAAAGGTTGGACAGGTTAGGCTTGTATCCATTGGAGTTTAGAAGAGTAAGAGGCGAGTTGATTGAAACCTTTAAGATCCTGAGGGTTTTGACAGGGTGGATGTGGAGAGGATGTTTCCTCTTGTGGGAGAATCTAGAACTGTTTAGAAATAGGGTCACTCATTTAAGACAGGAATGAGGAGAAATCTTTATCTCTCAGAGGGTAGTGATTCTCTGGAACTCTCTTCCTCAAAAGGCGGTGGAAGCAAAATATTTTTAAGGCAGAGCTGGATAAGTTTTTGATTAACATGGGAGTGAAAGGTTATCGGGGGTAGGCAGGAATGTAGAGTTGAGGTTACAGCCATGATCTTATTGAATGGTGAAATAGGCTCGAGGGGCCGAGAGGCCTACTCCTGCTCCTAATTCTTATGTTCGTATGCTCGTAGCTCTTTGAGCGAGCTACGCAATTAGTCCCACGCCCTTGCTTTCTCCAGAGCCCCGCAAGCCTTTCCTTTCCAAGTATTTATCCAATTCTCTTTTAAAAGTTACCACTGAATCTAATTCCACATCACCTTTCAGGTAGCTCTAATCACACAATGTCACACAATGCCTCAGTGAGTCTCTCACTTGTAAGTCAGAACATTGTGGATTCAAGTCCAGCTCCAGGAAGCTGAGCTCTGATTCTAGGCTGCCAGCCCAGTACACCGCCGAAGGAAAGCTATTCAGAAATTCAGATAAGACATTAGCCTGGCATCCTGTCTGCTCTTTCAGGGGCTGAAATCTTCGCTGGGCAGACGGGCGGGCACACGCCTGAGCCGCTCGAGCGTAAAATGACGCACGGTGACGTCGGGCAAGCATCCCGACGCCATCGCACACTCACGCGATATTTCGCTTGGCGGGTCATTAAAGGCCATTTAAGTGATAATTGAAGGAAATTTTTCGCTGCCCATCCAACCTCCCAGTTGGCAGCAGGTGAAAAGGCCAAGTGGCCCTTGGATTTTTTTTAATGAAACCTCATCCAGGGCAGGACGAGATTTCCAAGAGGAATTAAAAATTAAATAGAAATTTTGAAATTTCATTTATTACATGTCCCTGTCCGTGTGACAGAGTCACATCAGGGGACATGATTTTAACAGTGGTTACTTTTTTATTTTGAGTCTTTAAATCTTCAGCCCCCCGAGGCAGCTCTGTGCCTCCTCCTGGCTCCCCCCGGCAGCACTGAGTGCTGCAGCTTGCGTTTCACGCTGGCTGGTAATTGACCAGCCAGCATGAAATTGATGTCGGGGCCCGGTCTCCGGTGGCGATCGGCTTCGCGACTGCTCTCAGGCCCGCCCTCCGTGCTCGCCTGATAAGGTAAAAATCCTGGCCCAGATGTGTGACAGGCCTTGGCTTGTTAAGCAGTGACAATAAGGAAAATTTGTAATTAATTTAAAACGTTTAGGGAATCTGCGTACTCAGAAGGTTTTGGAAAGAAGTGCCATATAGGGAAGGTTACATGGGCAGAACCTTGTTTACATGGATGCTGCTGCCTGCGGATAATCAATTAAGTCCTTGAAGGAAAGGGATTGGAATTCAGCTTGGAATAACTGTACAGCTGGAACTGGGACCATATAGGCATTCAGATTGCTTATAACATTCATGAGATAGTTTTTGTGGTGTCTACTATTCCTTGTGTAATTTATAACTCATATTGACCATGATTTGCCTGTTAATTTAACCTTTCTTCATTCATAAGATAAGCTCTTCATCCCAGGAATCAGTCGAGTATGTTTATTTTATGTTGATTCTGATTTATGCTAATGTGGTTGACTCTTAAAATGCCCTCTGAACAAGGTCAATTAGGGATGGGCAATAAATGCCGACCTAGACAGCAATGTCCATATCCCATGAACGAATAAAAAAAATGTTAAAGTGAATGTTACAAAAGGTGAAATCACGTTCGGTGAATTTCTTCATCTGGGGTTATTTCAGTTCATAGATTTCCAGGGGGATCATAACCATGGATAAAAGACCCACTGGTGTTATTTTAAAGAAGACAAGGGGAGTTCACCCTGATATCCTGGCCAATATTTACACCGTAATCAGCATCACTGAGAAACAGATTATCTGATTATTATCGCATTGCGATTTGTAGGAGCTTCCTGTAGGCAAATTGACTGCCATGTTTCCTACATTATAGCAGCGAGTACAAAAGTACCTCATTGTAAGTGCTTTGTGACATCCTGAGGTCATGAAAGACGAAATGTAAATGCAAGTCTTTCTTTTTACATCCCAACTAATGCATAGCACTTTTTTCTCATGTCACCTCTAGTTCTTTTGCCAATTACTTTAAATCTGTGTCCTCTGGCTACTGAGACAACTTCCAGTGGAAACAATTGCTCACTATCTACTTCATCCAAATCCCTCAAACTTTAGCAATTTAGCTACTTTAAAGAGAAGTTCATTGAGTGGATTTTAGTAAAATAAGGCAGGATCTGGCCAAGGTAGACTGGGGACAGCTACTTGTGGGGAAATCTACAGAGGAACAGTGGGGGGCATTCAAAAAGAAAATGGGGAGGGTACAGGCTCAACATGTTCCCTCTATGGTGAAAGGAAGGAGTAACAAGCCCAGAGAACCATGGATGACTAGAGATATTCAGGAAACAATGAGAAGGAAAAGAGAAGCTTTTAGCAGGTACAAGGGAAGCAAATCAGCAGAGGCATTAGTGGGGTACAGAAAGTGCAGGGTGGAGCTTAAGAAAGCAATTAGGAGAGCAAAAAGGGGATATGAGAAAGCTCTGGCTAATCCCAAGATATTCTATAAGTATATCACTTGGAAGAGGATAACCAGGGAAAGAGTAGGGCCCATTAGGGACCAAGGGGGAAATCTATGGGTGGAGCCAGAGGACATCGCTAGAGTGTTGAATGAATACTTCACATCCGTCTTCACCCAAGAGAATGAGGATGAAGGTATGAAACTCGGGGATAGAGACTACGAGGTTTTTGAGCAAATTGATATAGAGAATGACAAAGTATTGGAGGTGTTGGCAGGCTTAAAAGTAGACAAATATCCAGGTCCAGATGATTTGTGTCCCAGACTGCTGAGGGAGGCAAGGGAGGAGATCGCAGGGGCTCTGACCCAAATTTTTAATTCCTCTCTGGCCACGGGGGAGGTGCTAGAGGACTGGAGAACAGCTAATGTGGTTCTGCTATTTAAGAAGGGTTGTAGAGATAAGCTAGGGAACTACAGACCAGTGAGTCTGACGTCAGTGGTAGGGAAATTGTTAGAGAAAATTCTGAAGGAGAGAATCTATCTCCACTTGGAGAGGTAAGGTGTGATCAGGGATAGTCAGCATGGCTTTGTCAGAGGGAGGTCATGCCTAACAAATTTGATTGAATTTTTTGAGGAGGTGACCACGTGTGTAGATGAGGGTACTGCAGTTGATGTCGTTTACATGGATTTCAGCAAAGCCTTTGACAAAGATACAGGGTAATTTGAGAAGGTGGATTCAAAATTGGCTTGGTTGTAGGAGGCAGAGGGTGATGACAGAAGGTTTCTTTAGTGACTGGAAGCCAGTGTCCAGTGTCACACCACAGGGATCTGTGCTGGGTTCCCTATTATTCGTCATTTATGTAAACAACATGTGACTATGAGGGGGGTAGGATTAGTAAGTTTGAGGATGACACAAAGATTGGCTGGGTGGTTAACAGTGAGGTTGAGTGTCTTGGACTACAGGAAGATATAGACAGGATGGTCAAGTGGGCAGATAAATGGCAGATGGAATTTAACCCTGAAAAGTGTGAGGTGATACACTTTGGAAAGATTAATTTGACAGGGAAGTATTCAATGAACGGCATGACACTAGGATGTTCTGGGGAACAAAGGGACTTGGTGTGTGTGTCCATAGATCTCTGAAGGTGGAGGGGCATGTTAGTGAGGTGATGAAAAAGGCACATGGGACACTTGCCTTTATCAATCGATACAAAAGTAGGGAAGTCATGTGGAGTTGTATAGAACCTTGGTGAGGCCACAGCTGGAGTACTGTGTGCAGTTCTGGTCGCCACATTATAGGAAGGATGTGATTGCACTGGAGGGGATGCAGAGGAGATTCAACAGGATGTTGCCTGGGATGAAACATTTAAGTTAGGTAGAGAGGTTGGATAGACGGGTTGTTTTTGTTGGAGCAGAGAAGACTGAGGGATGACCTGATGGAGGTGTACAAGATTATGAGGGGCATGGACAGGGTGGATAGGGAGCAAAAAAAACAAAAAAACTGCGGATGCTGGAAATCCAAAACAAAAACAGAATTACCTGGAAAAACTCAGCAGGTCTGGTAGCATCGGCAGAGAAGAAAAGAGTTGACGTTTCGAGTCCTCATGACCCTTTGACAGAACTTGAGTGAGTCCAAGAAAGGGGTGAAATATAAGCTGGTTTAATGTGTGTGGGGGTGGGGAGGGGTGCGGTTTGGGTGGGGGGAGAGAGAGAGAGAAGTGGAGGGGGTTGGTGTGGTTGTAGGCACAAACAAGCAGTGATAGAAGCAGATCATCAAAAGATGTCACAAATAACAGAACAAAAGAACACATAGGTGTTAAAGTTGGTGATATTATCTAAACGAATGTGCTAATTAAGAATGGATGGTAGGGCACTCAAGGTATAGCTCTAGTGGGGGTGGGGGGAACATAAAAGATTTAAAAATATTTTAAAATAATGGAAATAGGTGGGAAAAGAAAAATCTATATAATTTATTGGAAAAAACAAAAGGAAGGGGGAAACAAAAAGGGGGTGGGGATGGAGGGGGGAGCTCAAGACCTAAAGTTGTTGAATTCAATATTCAGTCCGGAAGGCTGTAAAGTGTCAAGTCGGAAGATGAGGTGTTGTTCCTCCAGTTTGCGTTGGGCTTCACTGGAACAATGCAGCAAGCCAAGGACAGACATGTGGGCAAGAGAGCAGGGTGGAGTGTTAAAATGGCAAGTGACAGGGAGGTTTGGGTCATTCTTGCGGACAGACCGCAGGTGTTCTGCAAAGCGGTCGCCCAGGTTACGTTTGGTCTCTCCAATGTAGAGGAGACCACATTGGGAGCAACGAATGCAGTAGACTAAGTTGGGGGAAATGCAAGTGAAATGCTGCTTCACTTGAAAGGAGTGTTTGGGCCCTTGGACGGTGAGGAGAGAGGAAGTGAAGGGTTAGGTGTTGCATCTTTTGAGTGGGCATGGGGTGGTGCCATAGGAGGGGGTTGAGGAGTAGGGGGTGTTGGAGGAGTGGACCAGGGTGTCCCGGAGGGAACGATCCCTACGGAATGCCGATAGGGGGGGTGAAGGGAAGATGTGTTTGGTGGTGGCATCATGCTGGAGTTGGCGGAAATGGCGGAGGATGATCCTTTGAATGTGGAGGCTGGTGGGGTGATAAGTGAGGACAAGGGGGACCCTATCATGTTTCTGGGAGGGAGGAGTAGGTGTGAGGGCGGATGTGCGGGAGATGGGCCGGACATGGTTGAGGCCCCTGTCAACGAGGCCCCTGACAGGGCCCTCAACCGTGTCCGGCCCATCTCCCGCGCATCCGCCCTCACGCCTACTCCTCCCTCCCAGAAACATGATAGGGTCCCCCTTGTCCTCACTTATCACCCCACCAGCCTCCGCATTCAAAGGATCATCCTCCGCCATTTCCGCCAACTCCAGCATGATGCCACCACCAAACACATCTTCCCTTCACCCCCCCTATCGGCATTCCGTAGGGACCGTTCCCTCCGGGACACCCTGGTCCACTCCTCCATCACCCCCTACTCCTCAACCCCCTCCTATGGCACCACCCCATGCCAACGCAAAAGATGCAACACTTGCCCCTTCGCTTCCTCTCTCCTCACCGTCCAAGGGTCCAAACACTCCTTTCAAGTGAAGCAGCATTTCACTTGCATTTTTCCCAACTTAGTCTACTGCATTCGTTGCTCCCAATGTGGTCTCCTCTACATTGGAGAGACCAAACATAAACTAAACCGCAGAACACCTGCGGTCTGTCCGCAAGAATGACCCAAACCTCCCTGTCGCTTGCCATTTTAACACTCCACCCTGCTCTCTTGCCCACATGTCTGTCCTTGGCTTGCTGCATTGTTCCAGTGAAGCCCAAAGCAAACTGGAGGAACAGCACCTCATCTTCCGACTAGGCACTTTACAGCCTTCCGGACTGAATATTGAATTCAACAACTTTAGTTCTTGAGCTCCCCCCTCCATCCCCACCCCCTTTCTGTTTCCCCCTTCCTTTTGTTTTTTCCAATAAATTATATAGATTTTTCTTTTCCCACCTACTTCCATTATTTTAAAATATTTTTAAATCTTTTATGCTCCCCCCACCCCCACTAGAGCTATACCTTGAATGCCCTACCATCCATTCTTAATTAGCACATTCGTTTAGATAATATCACCAACTTTAACACCTATGTGTTCTTTTGTTCTGTTGTTTGTGACATCTTTTGATGATCGGTTTCTATCACTGCTTGTTTGTGCCTACAACCACACCAACCCCCTCCACTTCTCTCTCTCTCCCCCCACCCAAACCGCCCCCCCACACACACCCCCACACACCTTAAACCAGCTTATATTTCACCCCTTTCTTGGACTCACTCAAGTTCTGTCGAAGGGTCATGAGGACTCGAAACGTCAACTCTTTTCTTCTCCGCCGATGCTACCAGACCTGCTGAGTTTTTCCTGGTAATTCTGTTTTTGTTTTGGATAGGGAGCAGCTGTTCCCCTTAGTTGAAGGGTCAGTCACGAGGGGACATAAGTTCAAGGTGAGGGGGCAGGAGGTTTAGGGGGGATGTGAGGAAAAAGTTTTTTACCCAGAGGGTGGTAAGTGTCTGGAATGTGCTGACTGGGAGAGTGGTGGAGGCGGGTTGCCTCACATCTTTTAAAAAGTACCAGGATGGGCACTTGGCACGTCATAACATTCAAGGCTATGGGCCAAATGCTGGTAAATGGGATTAGGTGTTTCTCACGTGTCGGTGCAGATTCGATGGGCCGAAGGGCCCCTTCTGCATTGTGTTGTGATTCTGTGATTCTGTGACACAACCTTACGTGCTTTTCCAGGGAATCTGCTCCACAAATCCAGCACTATGAAGTGAAAAAGAATTGGGACTTAGCTTGGCAGCCAACCTCACATTCTCGTGAACGCAGTAGAGGTGCAGCTTGTTTCAAAGTCACAGTGAAGTGTGATTACAAAATAACACCTAGAGTGTTTTGCCACAAGGACATATCACTGAAAGGAACCGATGCCTGTTAACCCTTTTGAGTATTGAATGCCTACATCAGTTAACTGCAAAAAATAATTTGTGAGAGGGTGAAAGCTCCACTGAGCAGACACCTATTATCCACAATCCCAAATATCTGTCGGATTTCAACAGGACAAAAACAAAACATTGGCTCCCTACACAGCTCCATTTGCATTTGTTCTTCATTTTTATTATTCATTCATAGGATGAGGGCAAGGCCAGCATTTATTGCCCATCCCTAAGTGCCTTGTAAAGGTGATGGTGAGCCACCTTCTTCAGCACAACTAAGTGTCTTGCTCGGCCATATAAGAGGGCAGTTAAGAGTCAACCACGTTGTTGTTTATCTGGTGTGGCATATAGGCCAGACCGGGTAAGGACAGCAGATTTCCTCCCACAAACGTCATTAGTAAACCGGATAGGTTTTTATAACAATTCATAAATTAAATAAACATCATTAGAGATTCTAGTTTTTTATTTAATTAAATTTAAATTCACCAATTGGTGTCTGAACTCATGTCTTCAGATCATTAACACAAGCCTCTGGATTACTAATTCAGTAGTATAACTCCTACGCTACCATTCTCATATTTCTTGCTAACCTTTCTTTTGTTGGTAGCAATGGCTGGGATCTTCCAGCCCCACCCACCACTGGGATCGTCCGGTCCCGCCAAAAGTCAATGGACTTTTGGCTGAGCTGCCGAATCTCCGGCAGTGGGTCCCCCCACAACGGGGCCAGAAAATCCCAGCCGATGTGTTTGTCTCCGGTTCCACACATTGAGTATTGATATATTTGAGGATCTAAATAATCAACCAATTTTTGTAGTTTACTGAGACTCTGGGTGGGTGGGCAATGGTGGTAGGAGAAGAGTTATCTAATCATGAGAGTAAAAATGGGAGATGCAAAACACTATCGAGTAAGTGCTTTATTGACCCATTTAAGGTATTTACCAATAATTCCCATTCAACAAGAGGTACCTTTGACGCCAAATGTAACAAACTGACTTGAAAGCAAAAAACATTCAATAGATTCTACAATCTGTCATCAACTTCAATCTTTATGCAGAAAAACCTTCTTTGATTTTGGAAGTTTGTCCCACAGGATAAGAACATTTTACTATCTCTGCCTGAGTTACATCCAACTCTCCTTTCCTCTTCTGCTTCTATAAGTCACACAAAGGTCATTCCGTCAACCCAGATGTGAAGCCATCCGCAAAACCCTGTGGGAGGCACCAGTGTGAAAATTTCATCACGCTAATGCATGATCAGACATGAAATATATATGCCCTTTGCTTTAACTTAAAACATATAGGGACTGTAATTTATGTAAGTTCCAAGTGAGTCACTTTGGTATTATTTGTTAAAAGTATAGAAATAACTGATGTCCAGTTATAGTTAAGGCTTCTCTTTCTGCCAGTGCCACACATGCCCAGTTGTATGGGCAGATACCATCTTTTTAGAGGGCAGTGTGCAGCAGGGTGCATGCACGGTCATCACTGGCCCTGGAACTGCAGATGTTACAGTGCCAGCTGCATCAAATTCATACCTTTAACAATCCCCCTCACAGACAGGGCTAGAAAGAGCAAGTGGCAAATGGGACCCACTCTGTCCGCCTGTCCTCACCCGCAATCCGCCAATTAAAATGACACTTCACATTGGTGTCTTTTTTAGAAATTTATTAAAAGATGAAATATCGTTAGAAATAGCCGAGAGGAGAGAGAGAGAGAGAGAGCAGGAGAGACAGAGACAGGGAAATGGCCTTGCCCCAAGTGCTTACCCGCCGTGGGCCCAGGAAGTGTGGGCTTGCTTGAAATTTCAGACCCGCCATTTAATTAGTTCAAAGGGTGGTCATTTTATTTCTTCTATAAATCATTTTGGGCAACGAAATAAGATACATTATTAAAAGTTTGAAGATGCCGAAACGAAGCTGTCACCGTTTATGGGAATGGATCTGTGTCCCCTGAAAATGATGTCAACGGATCCTGCGCATGCGATGACAAGTGCACATGTGCAAACAGGTATCGGTGGCCATCTTGCCCAGCCATCTTAGGTTGGCAGGAGATACAGTGAATAGTTAAAGCTACTGTACTGCTTCATTATGTCAGCTGTGCCCAGTGGATAGCAGTTTTACCTCAGAAGGCTGTCTGGTTGAGTTCCACTGCAGAGACTTCGAGAAAAATTCTGATACAGCACCGAGGGAGTTTTGCACTGTTGGTGAGACTGTCTCTCAGATAAGATGTTAAACCTTGCCTACACACTCAGGTGAATGCAAAAGATCTCACATCACATTCGTAAAGAAAAGGAGAGCTCTCCCTGATGTCTTTTTCAATATTTATCCATCAACCTTGAGAATAGATTATCAGGTCACATATTGTTTCTGTGTAAACTAACTATTGAGGTTCCTACATTGCAGTGACTCACCTCTCAACAATCTGCTGGTTTTTACGCCATTGAATGTCAAGGGGCGATGCTTAGATTCTCTCTTGTTGGAGATGGTCATTGCCTGGCACTTGTGTGGCACGAATGTTACTTGCCACTTGACAGCCCAAGCCTGGATATTGTTCAGGTCTTGCTGCACTTGGACACGGACTGCTTCAGTATCTGAGGAGTCACTAATCGAGCTGAACATCGTGCAATCATCAGTGAACATCCCCACTTCTGATCCTATTTTGGAAGGAAGGTCATTGATGAAGCAGCTGATGATATTTGAGCTTAGGACACTACCCTGAGGAACTCCTGCAGCGATGACCTGGAGCTGAGATGACATTTGATTGAATGCATTAGCAATGGGAGCCACAACTTCAGACCATACCCTCATTGCCAATCAGCATTCCTGTATTAATTTTGTACAGGAGGAAAGTGAGGCCCAATTCCATGCTTGAAAAACATCTGACAGCGCATGCACAGAATCCAATGATGTCATTTGCAGGAGACACAAATCCATTCTCATAAACGGTGACAGCTTCTTTTCCACAGTCTTCAAACTGTTGATAATAGATCTAATTTAATTGCCCATGCATCCTCAAAATGATTCATGGAACAAAAAGAATGCAACCAGGTAGACCATCCCTCTGAACTAATTAAATGGCATCCCTAAAATGGGCATTGCTAAAGAGAGGCCTAAACCTCTCAGGTTACCCAAGCAATGAGTAGGCTTAGCAGGAGGCTGTCACCAAACAAAAACCTAAGTTTAAAGACAAAATACTGTGGATGCTGGAAATCTGAAACAAAAACAAAAAGTGCTGGAAAACTCAGCAGGCCTGACAGCGTCTGTGAAGAGAAAGACAGAGTTAACGTTTCGAGTCCATATGACTCTTCTTCAGAAAAAACTAAGTTTAATTAAAATCACACTGCACTTTAAAACTAAGTGAAAGGCCCTAGCACCAGAAATCATAAAGTAAGTAGAATTATCCATGAAAATCAACTAGATTCACTTAAGTTCCCGACTTTGAAATACACTTACATGCATCCCCTATTGTCTCAACTTTGTAGACATCATAGTTATCAATTATAGCGTCGAAGCAGGTGTACAGTCTGTTGAGAAAATCCACCACCTGGTAAGGAGTGCTGGCACTGGACAGCAGAGTGAATCCAACAATATCACTAAAAGGAGAAAAACACATACAGGGAGTCCTTGATCAGAAACATGACTGGAACCGTTTGTCCTGTCAAAATTTATGAAGGAAAAGTACTGGAGAATTTGGGGAATAATAAGTTTATTGCTTTAAAAGGAGAAATCCTTTGCTAGTGAAACTAAAATGTTTTTTTTTACAGCAAATTGAAAGAAACTCCATTCGTAACTTGTTATTATTGTTCTAAATTTAAGCTCACATCTAGAATTTTAACAGAAGCAAAAGAATAATTATTGATGAAATCTACAAGCAACTTTACACATGCTGAGCCGAAATTAAACTTGGTGTGCAGATAGTTTATGGGGTCAATGCAAATGATCACGGTTTGAAGGTGGGAGAGCAAAATCATTTAGTCTTTTGCACAGCATGTCAGAGTGTTTCTATTGTGCTATGCAACCCCAGCCAAACACAGAGGAGCTCAGCGATGATTTACAATTTCCTAAAGATCACAGAAGCTTAAATCTTGTCTCAATTAACTTTCTCCACTCACAAATTCAGTCCTAATCAAATTTACACCAATTATCGGCCCGGAACATTTAATCTACCACTAAGTTAACTCTTACAAATAGATTGGCGATCTCATTCAGGAGGGTCATAGCAGTGTTGACTTGGAAAATGGGAAAAAAATGCCCCTCTACTGCAAAAGCAAAATTCAAAAAAGCAAGAAGATTCTGGAAGTCTAAAGCAAAAATATGAAGCCCCCTAAACACTAACTACACTGCAGGACAGAGTATATATCAAGAAATAATGGCAGCATGTCAGAAAGGTATTGCAATTTGGTATTGCAATATTGATGGTTGGGGGTCATAACTGCAACAAAGGAAAATGGTTGTGGTTGTTGGAGGTCAATAATCTCAGTTCCAGGACATCACTGCAGGAGTTCCTCAGGGTAGTGTCCTCAGCCCAACCATCTTCAGCTGTTTCATCAGTGACCTTCCTTCCAAAATAATGTCAGAAGTGGGGATGATCGCTGATGATTGCACAATGTTCAGCTCAATTTGTGACTCCTCAGATACTGAAGCAGCCCATGTCCAAATGCAGCAAGACCTGGACAATATCCAGGCTTGGGCTGACAAGTGACAAGTAACATTCATGCCACACAAGTGCCAGGCAATGACCATCTCCAACAAGAGAGAATCTCACAATCGCCACCTGACATTCAATGGCATTTCCATCACTGAATCCACCACTATCAACAGCCTGGGGGTTACCATAGAAACTGAACTGGACTAGCCATATGAATACTGTGGCTATAAGAGGAAGGTCAGAGGCTAGGAATCCTGCAATGAGTAACTCACTTCCTGACTCCCCAAAGCCTGTCCACCATCTAAAAGGCACAAGTTTGGAGAATGATGGAATACTCCCCATTTGCCTGGATGAGTGCAGCTCCCACAACACTCAAGAGGCTTGACACCATCCAGAACAAAGAGCCTGCTTGACTGGCACCCCATCCACAAACATTCACTCCCTCCACCACTGATGCATAGTGGCAGCAGTGTGTACCATCTACAAGATGCATTGCAGAAACTCATCAAGGTTCCTTCGACAGCACCTTCCAAACCCACGACCACTACAATCTAGAAGGACAAGGGCAGCAGGCACATGGGAACACCACCACCTGACTTGGAAATATATCGCTGTTCCTTCAGTGTCGCAGGGTCAAAATTCTGCAACTCCCTCCCTAATAGCATTGTGGGTGTACCTACACCACATGGACTGCAGCGGTTCAAGAAGGCAGCTCACCACCACCTTCTCAAGGGCAACTAGGGATGGGCAACAAATGCTGGTCTAGAGCAATGTCCACATCCCATAAATGAATTTTTAAAAAATTCCAGGTGGCTTAAACATCATATAGATTGGCAAAATTGAATTAGCAAAGATAACCTTGAGGACAATGTGCTAATAGAGTTTACTTACAGCGACTGTTTCTTAGAACAGTACATCATGGAACCAAATAGGGAACAGGTTATTTTATGCCTGGTAATGTGTATGAGACAGGATTAATTAATTATCTCATAGTAAAGAATCCTCTAAGGAAGAGTGATTATAACATGATGGAATTTCACATTCAGTTTGAGGATGTGAAGCTTGTGTCTGAAACTAGTGCATTAAACTGAAATAAAGGTATAGATACTGAGTTGGCTAACTTAGGCTGGGAAAATAGGTTAAATGGATAAGTAGTGGCAGACATTAAAAGAGATATTCCATAAGTGTCAATGGAGATATTATCCATTGAAAAAGAAAGCCTCTATCAGAAGGATGAGCCATCTGTGGCTAACTAAGGAAGTTTAGGATAGTATCAAATTGAAGAAAAAGGTGTACAACACTGCAAAGATTAATGGTGGGCCAAAAGTTTAGGAAAATGTTAGAAACCAGTAAAGGATGACTAAAAAGAAAGAGGGAGAAATAAGGATATGAGATAAACTGGCAGGAAATATGAAAACGGACTTCTACCAATATATAAAAAGGAAGAGAGTAGCTAAAGTAAATGCAGGTCCTTTAGAGGATAATACTGGGGAATTACTAATGGGAAACAAGGAAATGGCAGAGACTTTGAACAAGTTTTTGTATCTGTCTTCATGGCAGAATATACTAAAAGTATCCCAATAGTACAAAATCAAAGGGTAAAAGTGAGAAACTTAAAACAATCACTATCACTAGAGAAAGAAATGTTAGAAAAGCTAATGAAGCTTAAGGTTGTCAATTTCCCTGGACCTCAAGACATGCACCCCAGGGTCTTAAAAGAAGTGGCTGAAGAGGTAGTGGATGCATTGGTTGCAATTGTCCAAAATTCCCAAGATTCTGGAAAGCTTTCGTGGATTGGAAAACCACAAATGAAACACCTTTATTCAAGAAAGGAGGGAGACAGAAATCAGGAAGCTATAGGCAATTAGCCTAACATCCATTTTTGGGAAAATGCAAGAGTCCATTATTAAGGAAGTAGTATCAGGACATTTAGAAAATCATAATATAATCAAGCAGAGTCAAAATGGTTTTATAAAAGGGTAATCATGTTTGACAAAGTATTAGAGACCTTTGAGGACATTACAAGTAGGGTGGATAAAGGGGAACCAGTAGATGTAGTTTATTAGGATTTCCAAAAGGCGTTCAATAAGGTGTCATGTAAAGGGTTCCTACATAAGGTAAGTGCTCATGGTATTGGGAGTGATATATTAGCATGGATAGAGAAGCAGAATATTGCAGACGCTGGAAATTTGAAATGAAAACAGAAAATGCTGCAAACACTCAGAGGCAAACACTTAGAGGGGAAATTCCAGGTGGTATTATCCCCATCTATCTGCTGCCCTTGTTCCTTTAGATGGTAGTGGTCATGAGCTTGGAAGGTGCTGTTGAAGGAGCCTTGGTGAATTCCTGCAGTGCATCTTAGAGATGGTACACACTGCTGCTACTGTGCTTCGGTGGTGAAGGGAGTGAATGTTTGTGGATGTGGTGTCAATCAAGTGAGCTGCTTTGTCCTGGATGGTGTCAAGCGTCTTGAGTGTTGTGGGAGCTGCACTTATCCAGGCAAATGGGGAGTATTCCATCACACTCCTGACTTGTGCCTTGTAGATGATGGACAGGCTTTGGTGAGTCAGGAGCTGAGTTGCTTGTCGCACGATTCCTTGCATCTGACCTTCCCCTTGTAGCCACAGTATTTATATGGCTAGTCCAGTTCAGTTTCTGGTCAATAGTAACCCCCAAGGATATTGATTGTGGGGGCTTCAGTAATGGTGATGCCAATAAACATCAAGGGGTATTGGTTCGATTCTCTCTTCTTGGAGATGGGTCATTGCTCGGTACTTGTGTAGCACAAATATTACTTGCCACTTATCAGCCCAAGCCTGGATATTGTCCAGGTTTTGCTGCATTTGGACATGGACTGCTTCATTATCCAAGGAATCGTGAATGGTGCTGAACATTGTGCAATCATCAGTGAACATCCCCACTTCTGACCTTATGATTGAAGGAAGGTCATTGATAAAGTAGCTGCAGATGGTTGGGCCAAGGACACTACCCTGAGGAACTCCTGCAGTGATGCCCTGGAGCTGAGATAACTGACCTCCACCAACCACACCATCTTCCTTTGTGCTAGGTATGACGCCAACCAGCAGCGAGGTTTCCCCTTGATTCCCCTTGGTGTGTGCCTTGAAGGAAAACTTACAGATGGTGGTGTTCCCCATGTGTCTGCTGCCCTTATCATTCTAGGTGGTAGGGGTCATGAGTTTGGAGGGTGCTGTTGAAGGAACCTTGGTGAGTTCCTGTAGTGCATCTTGTATATGCTACACACTGCTACCTCTGTGCATCGCTGGTGGAGGAAGTGAATGTTTAAGGTGGTGGATGGGGTGCCGATCAAGGGCTGCTTTGTCCTGGATGGTGTTGAGCTTCTTGAGTGTTGTTGGAGCTGCACTCACCCAGGCAAGTGGAGAGTATTCCATCACACTCCTGACTTGTGCCTTGTAGATGGTAGACAGGCTTTGGGGAGTCAGGAGGTGAGTTACTTTCTGCAGAATTCCCAGCCCCTGGTTGTACATTTCTCATTGAGGTTGAGAAGAATGGTAGGTGATCTTATTGAAGCATATAAAATTCTGAGGGGGCTTGACAAGGTGGACGCTGAGAGTATGTTTTCCCTCTTGGAGGAATCTAGAACTAGGGGATGCAATTTCAGAATAAAGGGTCTCTCATTTCAGATGGAGATGAGGAGGAATTTCTTCTCTCAGAGGTTAATATTTGGAATTCTCTTCCCCAGACAGTTGTGAAGACTGCGTCCTTGAATATATTCAAGGCTGAGTTGGACAGATTTTGGTCGACAAGGGAGTCAAGGTTATGGGAGACGGAGAGGAAAGTGGAGCTGAAGTGGCAACAGATCAGATCGACCATGATCGAATAGAATGGCAGAGCAGGCTCGAGGGGCTGAATACCCTATTCCTGCTTCTATTTCTTATGTTCATATGTCCTTAAACAGTAAGTGCTGGAAATATGCAGCTGGTCAGCCAGCATCTGTGGAGAAATAAATGGAGCTAGTTTTTCAGATCGATGATCTTTGCTCAGAACTCAGTTCTGAAGGTCATTGACTTTTAAATGTTAACTTTCTTTCTCTGTCCAAAGAGCTGGTCTGCCCTATCGGGTGTGTCCAACATTTATGGTACCTCTAATGGAGCCAGGCACTCCGAGGTGGGGGCAGGGTATATGCGATTCACTCTATATCTAATTGTGCTGTGTCAGCCTTGAGAGTGCTTTACCCTGCTTTGAGTACATGAATAGAGAATATTTCATTTTCCCCAGCTAACATCCCATCAGCATCATGTCAAAAATATAAGCCAATTCATTAGAACTGCTTTGACTTGTTAACAACAGAAAAGTGACAACAGTGACACCACCAATAACAATACTCCCATCATCACGACAGTGAAATCAGATTCACAACACCTAAGTAACATGCCTGAAAAACACCGTAGCGTTAGAGTAACTTTGAGCTTGTGAAGTAATCCCTTGACGAAGGTCATCAGCTACTTCCTTCGGTAACATGCCTGGTGACATATGCAATAGTAAATACATTCAATCAGGTTTCACACACTATACACTGAATGTTATCTCAGAATAATGACAGGGGACTGAATGTTAACTGAGGTATCTTACTGTATAAGAGGCAATCAGTCTTTTGTTTTTCCTGCAGGAGATCTTGAGTCCTTTCAGCCACAATAACTTCCAAATGCTTGCTGTACTTTTCCATCTACAGGTAAACAATAGAAGATGTGTCCTGTGTGTTCCATAAGTTAACTAACCAAGGTATGATCAGCTGGGTACTGATTTGCAATTTTTTGTAAATGAAAGTGCAGTCACTAAATCATTGTCAAAAATTATGGAATCTCATGGCATAAAAATGGAATAAACCAATAGCCCTAATTAGCAATGTGGCCCTGTAACTTTAGCAAAAATCCTAGAAATCTATGCAAAATTAACAGAAATTTGACCTGTTCAGGCATAAACCCAATGGCTCTGATGGTGATGAGATGAAGTTGCTATTTTGTGAATATCTACCCAATAGATAACCAGGCAGATATTTCTAATTGAAGCACCATCATTGCAACCACTGCACATTTATAACATCAACATCGATCCATACCATTGCTTGTTTCTTACTCTTGAAAGCATTAGTCCATGATTATGCTTGGCAAAGCGCTGCAGTGGTTTGCCATTGCCTTCTGCAGTCTGGCTGACCAGGAAACTTAACAACTCATCACCCCCTGTTTTCGGGTACATTAGAAGGAGTTACAGGCTGATAATCAACATATTTGGCCACATGATGAACATCATGACCATCAAGCCCTGAGGTGGGACTTGAACCCAGAGCTTCTGCTCCAGAGTTAGAGACACAACCACTGCACCACAAGACTTCCTCAAAGGGTACTTCTGTTAATCATGCTTAATGCTGCTTTCAATTACTTTGGTATCAGGAAGCTCATTCTCAGAATGCTTTCATTGTTAAGTAGCCATATCGTCAAGTGTGACCTGAGCTAGATGCAGGATAAATCTAGAACTCTACCTCCACTATATGGCATTATGTTCTTAATCAGAAGAACAAAAACAAAATTAACTTATAATATTTCCCAAACCAGATTATTGTTTAATCACACTCTGAACAGAATTCCCAATTTAGTGCTAAATTACCATCCATTTTGTCCAGTGAATTCATCCTGATGAGGGATTGGGCTGAGACTGCTCAAAGTCATTTCACACACGACCTTCATTTTTTTAAAATGAGTTCATTCTGGGGAAATGGATTTCACTGGCAAGACTGACATTTACTGCCAAGCCATAGTTTCCTTGCACAGCTGCAGTCTATATGGCGAAGGATCTCCCATACAGCAATGTCAGATCTGGAGGTATGGTTATGCACGCCAATATATTTCCAACTCAGGATGGAGTGGAATCTAAAGCTGATGGGGGCGAGGGGTGGAATTTCCTATAAAAAAATGCAGAATTTTGCAATTGGATTTGCTGTTCTGAGGCTACAAGGGTAGAGTGAAGGGGCCGCCGTGACTCTCACCTCCGAGACAGGGACTCCAGATCCTTGAATACAAAGTCTAGGCTGCCACTTCCAATACTGATGGAGTGCTGCACTGCTGAAGGTGCCACATTGCAGATGTTACGTTAAACCAAGGCCCGTTCTGCTCTCTCAAGCTAATGTAAGAGATCCCATGGTACTATTCAAAGAAGAGGATGGGAGTTCACCCCAGCATACTGGCCAATACCTATCCCTTAACAAATATCACTAAAAGCAGATGATCCAGTTATTCTCATACTGCTGTTTCTGGGAGCATTCTGCGCACAAATTGGCTGCAACATTTGGAGCAACCTAAGGTCATGAATGTGAGTCTTTCTGTCTGTATGTGGGTTTATTTTGCATCTCACCACCATGAGTTGCAACTGCCTGTTGCCCGAAATAGAAATTCCTGCATTTCCAGCTCTGATGCCTCTCGACTTGATAAACCCAAACTTCAAACACATAGAAAATGTTGAAAATAATTCTGATGGAGCATATAATTAACTGCAGCAAAGTGGGTCAAAAAAAAGCATTCTTACCAGGTTCATCATCATGTCAACCGGGCTTACTTTGTTGGGATTCATTTTCTCAAGCATCTTCTTAATTTGTTCAAAGGTTGGCCTCAAAAGAGGATTGTGTGCCCAACACTTTTGTATCAACTTTAAACAAAAGAAAGAAAATTGCATTAAAGCTGCCACTTGAAATCAAAAATGCCTTAAAGACTGATAATTTGGAACCATTGAATCATAGGACACAGCACAGGAGGCCATTCAGCCCATCATGCCTACACAAGTTCTTTGGTGGTTATACAAATATTCTTCCCTCAGTGGTCTGTAATTTTTTTCCTCTTCAAGTATTTCCCCAATTTCCTTTCGAAAGTTATTATTGAATCTGCTCCCACCGCCCTTTCAGGCAGCACATTCCAGATCACAACTCTCAGTGTAAAAAAAAAAATCATGTTGCCTCTGATTCTTTCACCAATTACCTTAAATCTATGAACCCTGGTTACCAACCCATCTGCCATGGGAAAACAATTAATTAAATTGCATTGATAAATGGTAAATTATATTTAATTTTCTATCTTATTCCCCCTCATTGATAGTGTGCAAGATGTAATTTACAGTGGAGGTACTTTACCTCAGTATAGTCTCCCTGATTTGGACAATCACTATCGGACTTTCCAGCGTTAATTTCAGGAAGATAGGGACGCCAGGTTGGTTCAACCTTGTCAAGGTCAATATCTCCCTTGAACACGTGGATATAATAAAATGCAGTTTAATTCAGTGAATGAGAGTGCATGAACTGCAGCATACAAATTGACAATCAAGAAGGCAAAAATACCTACCGGAACCGGGTCACAACGTGTTGCAATTTCAAGCAGTATTATGGAGTAGCTGGATATAGACAAACATGACATTTTTTAAAAAAATGAGAAAGTGACAACTCACTTGAAAGAAAACAATTATAGTTGAGCCATAAATGAAAAATGCGATCAACTCTTCCACATGATGAACTCAACTTTCTCAACAACCAATAAGAGAGGCTTATCCCTACCTTTGCTTCCTCTATTGAGCCAATTGAGAAACATTAACATTTTCCAGACATCCTGATTAGTGGTCACAAATTTCTCAGGAACCATGTTGAAATATACCTTATTTCTATTCCACAATATCCAATCTAAAAAAGGGTTAAAAAAAAACTTGGTCCACCCTTAGCAAACTCTTCATGTTACTAAAAACATATTTTTTCTTCACTGTTTATTTTCTTCAACTCCCTGTGGTAGCGAGTTCCACATCTCACCACTCTCTGGGTAAAGAAGTTTCTTCTGAATTCACTATGGGATCTCTTTGCTCTCCACTCATAATTATTTCATAGAATCATGGAACCATAGAATGGTTACAACACAGAAGGAAGCCATTCAGCCCATTCTGTCGATGCTGGCTCTCTGCAAGAGCAACTCTGCAACAGTCCCACTCGAAGCCTTTTTTCTCTGTAGCCCTGCAAATATTTTCTCTTCAGACAATTGTCCAATTCTCTTTTGAAAGCCACAACTGAATCTGTCTCCACCACATTCTCAGGCAATCCATCTCAGATCCTAACTACTCACTGTGTAAAAAAGTTTTCCTTCATGTCACCTCTGGTTCTTTTGCCAATTACCTTAAGCCTGGGCCCTCTTGTTAGCGATATCTCCACCAATGGGAACAGTTTCTGCTATCTACTCTGTCCAGACTCCTCCTGATTTTGAAGATCTCTATCAAATCTCCTCTCAACTCTTTCCTCTCCCATAAGAGCAGAATCAGCTTCTCCAACCTATCCAGGCAACTGAAGTCTCTCATCCCAGGAAACATTCCGGCAAATGCTCTCCACATCCTCTCCAATGCCCTCACATGCCTTTCAAAGAGTGGTGCCCAGAAGTGGACATATTACTCCAGCCAAGGCTGAACCAGATGCCTCACAAAGGCCGAGCAGAGCCTCTCCTCTTCTCTATTCAACGCCCCCACCCATAGAAAGCCCAAGATTCTGCATGTCCCCATCAACCTGATGAACAATAAAGCCAAAGGAGCAGTTTGGGTTTTAGTGACATTACCTGTAGACGTCTGCAGTTGGCGTCACACTTGAAACGATACCTGCCAATACTTCAGGAGCACCGTAAATGTGGCTTGCCTTTGCATTGACTGTGTTCGTAAGTTCCTCAAAATCATCCTTTCTGTAGGCTGCTAAACCATAGTCTTCATAAAAGAAAATCAAGACGCAATTAACAGTGCAATTCTGTGTAAGATGCTGCAATGCATTAAACTGTCCAGCTTGCATGACTGAAATTACCTGAGATTTTGCAAACCCATCTATCGTCGATGACACAGTTCATTGATTGTAACCTCCCGTGGTAAATTTTATGCTGGTGAAGGTAAGCCATTCCTCGTGCTACGTCAGTTGCAAATGACAGTCTAAAGCAATAATAACAACTTACGTTTATATAGAGCCTTTAACATAGAAAATAAATGTTCCAAGGTGCTTCACAGGTAAGGGATAAATGGACAGTGAGAGAAAGGGGGAGATAAGTGCCTAAAAACTTTATCAAAGAGATGGGTTGTAATGACGCCTGCAAAGGAGGAGAGAGAGAGAGGTATGGAGTGGTGGAAAGATTAAGGGAAGGAATTGTTGAGTCTGGGCGCCCAAACCTGACAGTTGTCCAGGCCTTTCTGCATGTGGGCGCAGACAATCTGAGGAATCGCAAATGGTATGGAACATTGTGTGATCATCAGCGAACATCCCCACTTCTGAGCTTATGAAGAGGGGAGATCATTGAGGAAGTTGCTGAAGATAGCTGGGCTGAGGACACTGCCCTGAGGAACTCCTGCCGTGATTTCTTGGAGCTAAGATGATTGGTCAAAGGGGCAGGCTTCAAGGAGTGTCTTAAAGGAGGGGAGAGAGGGTAAAGGGGTAGAGGTTTAAGGAAGGTAATTCCAGAGCTTAGGACCTAAAGGCACAGCCGCCAATGTTGGAGAAAAGAAAATTAGGAATGCACAAGAAACCCAAATTTGAGTAGAGCCAAGACCTTGAAGGCTATGGGGCTGGAAGAGATTACAGAGGCTGGGTTGGATGAGGCCATGGAGGGATTTGAAAACAAGGATGAGAAATTTAAAATTAAGGAGTTTGTGGACTGAGAGCCAACGTAGGTCAGCAAGCACAGGGGTGATAGGTGAATGGAACTTGATGCGAGTTAGGAGATAGGCAGCAGAGTTTGGGATGACCTCAAATTTATGGAAGGTGCAAGATGGAAGGCTGGCCTGCTGGACATTGGAATGAGCTAGCCTGGAGGTAATAAAATCAATGTTGAGGGTTTCAGCAGCCTTTGAGTTGAGGCAGGGAATGAGGCGGGCGATGTTACGGAGGTGTAGGTATGAATATTATTCAGATTCAGATCTGAAAATCACAGCTTTTTGCAAGCACATGTAAATCATTAACTTACTTTTCTAGATTCTTATTTACCTGAATCCCCAGTTCAAGGGAATATCATCACTGAACAGAACATCAGTCAGGCTCCCTTTCGGGCAGTATTCAGTAATAATGGTAATATTGGGCACCTCAATAGATCCACCAATAAACTTGCACAGATTTGGATGATCAAGTTGCCTGGAATAAGCAGAGAAGCAATTGGTTAAAAAAAAGCCTTAAACACCTTTAACTAACGTATAAAGTAGAATTATGCATTGGATATCGATCAACACCATACAAATGTATTAAGCAAAGGTTAAATTTCATCTTTATTGGACATGATTCGGGAATTTTTGCCAATATTTCGGAAATCATATTTCACAATTCCATCCTATTTTCTATGAAAACTGAAAACCAGTGACCTTGATAGTAACCCTTTATAAATCACATTTATGATCTCCACACTCGTATTATTTTTATAGGTGATAGACAAATGGAGCAGTCCATGTCCAAATGCAGCAAGACCCAAACAATATCAAGGCTTGGGCTGACAAGTGGCAAGTAACATTCGTGCCACACAAGTGTCAAGCAAAGACCATCTCCAACAAGAGAGAAGCTAAACATTTTGTCTTTGACATTTAATGGCATTACTATCACTGAAACCCCCACTATCAACTTCCTAGGAGTTACCATTAACCAGAAACTGAATTGGACTAGCCATATAAAGAACAGATTAAGGGCTGGGAAGTCTGTGGTGAGTTATTCAACTGGCTCCCCAAAGCCTGCCCATCATCTACCAGGCACAAATCAGGAGTGTGATGGAATAATCTCCACCTGCCTGGATGAGTGCAACTCCAACAACACTCAAGAAACTCAACACCATCCAGGACAAAACAAAAACAGAATTACCCCTGGAAAAACTCAGCAGGTCTGGCAGCATCGGCGGAGAAGAAAAGAGTTGATGTTTCGAGTCCTCATGACCCTTCAACAGAACTAGGTGAATCCAAGGAAGGGGTGAAATATAAGCTGGTTTAAGGTGTGTGTGTGTGGTGGGGGGGTGGGGGGAGGGGTTGGGTGGGGAGAGAGAGGTGGAGAGGGGTGTTGTGGTTGTAGGGACAAGCAAGCAGTGATATAAACAGATCATCAAAAGATGTCACAGACAACAGAACAAAAGAACACATAGGTGTTGAAGTTGGTGATATTATCTAAACGAATGTGCTAATTAAGAATGGATGGTAGGGCACTCAAGGTATAGCTCTAGTGGGGGTGGGGGAGCATAAAAGATTTAAAAATATTTTAAAATAATGGAAATAGGTGGGAAACGAAAAATCTATATAATTTATTGGAAAAAACAAAAGGAAGGGGGAAGAAACAGAAAGGGGGTGGGGATGGAGGAGGGAGTTCAAGACCTAAAGTTGTTGAATTCAATATTCAGTCCGGAAGGCTGTAAAGTGTCTAGTCGGAAGGTGAGGTGTTGTTCCTCCAGTTTGCGTTGGGCTTCACTGGAACAATGCAGCAAGCCAAGGACAGACATGTGGGCAAGAGAGCAGGGTGGAGTGTTAAAATGGCAAGCGACAGGGAGGTTTGGGTCATTCTTGCGGACAGACCGCAGGTGTTCTGCAAAGCGGTCACCCAGTTTACGTTTGGTCTCTCCAATGTAGAGGAGACCACATTGGGAGCAACGAATGCAGTAGACTAAGTTGAGGGAAATGCAAGTGAAATGCTGCTTCACTTGAAAGGAGTGTTTGGGCCCTTGGACGGTGAAGAGAGAAGGAAGTGAAGGGGCAGGTGTTACATCTTTTGTGTGGGCATGGGGTGGTGCCATAGGAGGGGGTTGAGGAGTAGGGGGTGATGGAGGAATGGACCAGGGTGGGAACGATCCCAACGGAATGCCGACAGGGGGGGTGAAGGGAAGATGTGTTTGGTGGTGGCATCATGTTGGAGTTGGCAGAAATGGCGGAGGATGATCCTTTGAATGCGGAGGCTGGTGGGGTGATAAGTGAGGACAAGGGGGACCCTATCATGTTTCTGGGAGGGAGGAGAAGGCATGAGGGCGGATGCGCGGGAGATGGGCCGGACACGGTTGAGGGCCCTGTCAACCACCGTGGGTGGAAAACCTTGGTTAAGGAAGAAGGAGGACATTACAGAGGAACTGTTTTTGAATGTAGCATCATCGGAACAGATGCGACGGAGGCGAAGGAACTGAGAGAATGGGATGGAGTCCTTACAGGAAGCGGGTTGTGAGGAACTGTAGTCGAGGTAGCTGTGGGAGTCGGTAGGCTTGTAATGGATATTGGTGGACAGTCTATCACCAGAGATTGAGACAGAGAGGTCAAGGAAGGGGAGGGAAGTGTCAGAGATGGATCACGTGAAAATGATGGAGGGGTGGAAATTGGAAGCAAAATTAATAAATTTTTCCAAGTCCCGACGAGAGCATGAAGCAGCACCGAAGTAATCATCGATGTACCGGAGAAACAGTTGTGAAAGGGGGCCGGAGTAGGACTGGAACAAGGAATGTTCCACATACCCCATAAGGAGACAGGCATAGCTGGGGCCCATGAAATTATTTGTCATTTTGTAAGGAAATAGACATTTTAAGTAAGTTATATTGGTATTTGTGGGTGTTAGGAATGAGTTTTAGCTTTAATGTTTAAGTTTGATTTGTATTTCTGTATCTGTGTGTTAAGAAAGGTCAAATTGAGTTTTAGTTTCACTTTAAAAGGTGCCTGCATTTCTAATGAGAGTTTTACAAATGTTGCAGCTAAGTTAAACAAACAAGGGTAGAAAAAACAGTGCTGTTGCCTAGCAACAGGGGCCCAGTGATACAGGTCCATCCCATAGACCCACACAGTAAAACTAAAGAAACAGCAGCTTTGAGTTCAGTTTGAAGCCAGGACTCCAGGGATACTGGACACTGGGAGAGGGAACTGTAGAGTGAGAGCAGATTTTGCAAAAGAACCAAGATGTCGCAAGGCCAAAGGAGCGAGACAGAAACAGGGGAAAGCCCCAAGAAGACCTTCTGGTCCAAGGAAGGACAGGAACCTGGAAAAGGTCCTCTTAATGAAGTTAAGAGTGAGGGGCAGAGAGAAAGGATCGAAGCTTCAGATTTGAAGAGCCAAAAGCTGCAGAAATCAGATTTAAAGTGAGAACAGCGTGCAAGAGATGACTGAAGGTCTGTAACTCTTTGCTAAGGGCATGTGAGGCAGTGGTGTACTGTTGACAGCGGAGTCAGTGAGAGAGAGTGCGTGGAAGACAGCTTGAATGCATGTGGTGACCCAGGGAAGAGGAACATCGGAAAAAGAGTTCGAAACCCTGGAGGTGAACCCTTGCGGAAGACATCTGACAGAAAGCGTCGGTTTTGGAAAAGACTCCAAGGCAAGTTCTGGGAAAGTTACATTGAAAACCTTCATGTGAAAGGCGGAGTGCTGTGAGACCAGTGTGACAAACGTCTGGGGGGAGTTGAGGAGAGATCCATAGCATCTGGTTGAGGTGACATCTGTCACTTGGTTTCAGAATGTGGTGTGTCCAACCACAGGGTGCCATAGGTTTATATGGACTGTGTATTTACTTTAAACATTAAAGTATAAGATAGCTTTTCTAATTTGTGGTATCCTTACAAATCTGTATATATCTGCAAAGGTATAGTTATGAGTGAAAGAATATTATAATATAGTTAATTTTTTCTTAATAAATAAATGCTTTATTCTTTTGTTAAAAGTTTATCAGTTTCTCCTGTGACTCTGTTCAGTAGCTACTCTTCACGTATCTAAACAAACAAATAAAAGTTAGGATCTATCAGGCTGGGCTCCACCCTGGGATCAGGCTTGACCAGGGGTAATCTCAGCTGGGGATCATAGCAGTTTAGATAAAAGGGTGAATATGTGACAAGTTGTACCTTATGCTTTAATGTGGTGACCTATCACCCTAACCACATTTTAAAAATATCCTCCTACTGCAGATAGCAATCCTTATTGATAGTCTCAATCACTGCTGCCAAGCTAAAGATCTCACTTTAACCTCAGCTTGCTCTCATATTCTGCCTGTATCTTCCATCGGTATAGCACTCCAGTATTCTAGTTAGTCTGAATACTATTGCCTCCTTTCCTGCATCTATTTTTTTCATGCCATTTACTTATACACCACCTTCTGCAGTTGTCTCAGGGAGTGCGATTATAAATGAGAGAGAAAGCACTATCAGCAGGAACTACTGTATCCCTCGTTTTTATGGTGTGTGTATGTGGTAATTATAGATTTATCTGATGTGTAATATACCTTTAGGAAGAATGTTATAAAGGAATATCACATGATCTTAGTATCCAGTAGTAGAGTAGCGTGGGCTACCTTAGTAGTTAGTAGCAGTTAGTGGTAGTATAGAGGTAGAGTTTGAAGTGTAAGTACATGTTTAGTTGCAGCTGAGTACCTTTGTAAATAAACCAAGAGTTTCATGCAGGTGCAGCAGGCGGTAAAGAAGACAAATGGTATGTTGGCCTTCATAGCGAGAGAATTTGAGTACAGGGGCAGGGATGTCTTGCTGCAATTGTACAGGGCCTTGGTGAGACCACATTTGGAATATTGTGTGCAGTTTTGGTCTCCTTATCTGAGGAAGGATGTTCTTGCTATAGAGGGAGTGCAGCGAAGGTTTACCAGACTGATTCCTGGGATGGCGGGACTGACTGAGATTGAGTTGTTTAGGATTATATTCGCCGGAGTTCAGAAGAACGATGGGGGATCTCATAGAAACCTATAAAATTCTAACAGGACTAGACAGGGTAGATGCAGGAAGGATGTTCCCGATGGTGGGGGAGCCCAGAACCAGGGGTCACAGTCTGAGGATATGGGATAGACCATTTAGGACTGAGATGAGGAGAAATTTCTTCACCCAGAGAATGGTGAGCCTGTGGAATTCATTATCACAGAAAGTAGTTGAGGCCAAAACATTGTATGTTTTCAAGAAGGCGTTAGATATAGCTCTTGGGGCGAAAGGGATCAAAGGATATGGGGAGAAAGCGGGAGCAGGCTATTGAGTTGGATGATCAGCCATGATCATAATGAATGGCAGAGCAGGCTCGACGGGCTGAATGGCCTACTCCTGCTCCTAGTTTCTATGTTTCTATGTTTCCACCTATGAAGTCTCTGCTGATCAACTCTATCAATAGTACCAACTCGGACACCGCTTACCACAAGCATGCGAAGAGGATCCATAGGATCCAACAATGTATTTGCTCATCTTTTATCGTTCCTGATTTTAGCACCAGCCAATCTCATCTAAGCTTTGAAACAAACTGTGCTTAAGATGCAATATTTACATTATCCCCTAAATCGCAATACACTGAAGAATATTTCTATTAATCACTCAGTGTACACACACCCCATTATCTAACTATTATATTGTGTTGTGTGTATTTTATCTTTTGCAAGTTAAGAACCGGGCTGAGTATTCATCTGCTGTTTTTTTCATCTTCTTTATTCTACCTTGAGTAATTGTTACTCAACTGTGTATAGATACCACATGCACCTTGGGCTTATTGCAAAATACAAGATATACAGAATTTACAACATAAAAACACTCGATTTGATGCAACTGATCCATGCTTATGTTTCACCCAAGCCTCCTCCCATTTCTCTTCATCTCACCCTATCACCATGTCCTTCATGTGTTTATCCAGCTTTCCCTTAAATTTATCTATACTATTCACCTCACCCACTCCCTGAGGGAGCAAGTTCCACATTCTCATCACTCTTTGGGTAAAAAAGCTTCTCCTGAATTCCCTCTTGGGTTTATTAGTGCCTGTGGGTGGAATCTAATGCTCCCCCGGAAGTGAGTTCAAGGTGGGGGGGTGGGGTGCGGGGGGGTGGGTGGGGGGGGTGGGGGGGTGTGGGTGGGGGGGTGTGGGTGGGTGTGCGCGGGGGGGTGCGGGCGAGGCCATGTGATTAGGCAGGATTGAGATCCCGCAGTCTTTCCACCTCCATCCGATTAAGTCTGAGGCAGGAAGGCTAATGGGCGACCTTTCCGCCCGGAGGCTGATTGAGGCCAAATAGCCACTTAAGGGCTTCATCCTGCTAAGGCTGGTATTCAGCCAGCAGTGGGCAGGTTGACTCGCCACCTTGGGAGGCTGCCATTGCAAACCAGGTCAGGCTTGTCTGCTACCTTATGAGGGGTGGGAAAGGGGTCATTCATTCGTACGTCCTCAGTGCCTGATTGGAGGTTCGGGCAATGGGAAGAGGGAGGCCCACAGGAAGGCAGCCCCCTGCCCTTGCTGTTGACCCCCCCCCACCCCCTTCCCCAGGTCAGTGCCCCCCCCCCCATTCCTGGCACCTGTACCCGGCCCCAGTTACTTTTCTCTGAAGGATTCATCTCTATTCCTCTGAGCGGGCTGGTCTGCAATAATGGCAGCTGTCAGTACTGCAGAGTGCCAGCCTCTGATTGGCTAACAGCTCTCGGGGACAGGGTATCCACCCTACTAGGGGCTTAGTTCAGCGGCTGTCCTGACAGTGTATAGGTAAGTGCCTGATTGCCTCTGAAAGGCATTGGGTCTCCAACGCAATGCAGAGCACCCAGCAGTTCTCCAACTAATTCTACTCTATCTTATACTTATCATCCCTAGTTCTGGTCTCCCCCACAAGAGGAAATATCTTCTCTACGTCTACCCCATCAAACCCTTTCATAATTTTAAAGGCCTCTTTGGGTCACCCCTCAGTCTTCTTTTTTCTAGAGAGGCTTGCTTAAATTTTCCTAATAGGTATAACTACTTTCTTCCTGTATCATCCTCGTAAATCGTTTTTGCACCTACCCCGGTTTCTCTTTTTCCTAATGTGGAGACTGTTTTTATGTCACCCAGACTGATGTACTTCCTTCAATAGTCCCATATGTGTTATGCATTTGCCTTGTTAATTTTTTAACCTTACTTCCTCCTTTCTTTCTCAGATCATATTTTCCCCTTATGGTTTGACTCCTCTCTGGTGTGTACACCCACACCGGGCAGCTTTGGAGCCATGCCCAGGTCATCATTCCACACATGTGAGATGAAGCAGTAAGAGTTAAAGGCATTTCACATGTGGTGGGATCCCAGGTAATTGCAATCCTGTCCATATGTATACTATCAGCATGAAGGGGTATTTGATAATGAAATGGTGACCATGGTAAATTTGCTAAACCTAAACCAAGAAGGCTGAAGCCAACGACTGTGGTCCCTAATCACCATTCCCCATCCAGCTCACTCTAAAGTTAGCCAGCATTAAGTCATTCCACTTTTCTACAGCTACAGAGTTGGCAACACACCATACACATGTACCACTTCATCCTGTGATAAAAGCAAAATACTGCCGATGCTGGAAATCTGAAACAAAAATAGAAAATGCTGGAAAAACTCAGCAGGTCTGACAGCATCTGTAGAGAGAAAGACAGAGTTAACGTTTCGAATCCGTATGACTCTTCTTCACTCTGTCTTTCTCTCCACAGATGCTGTCAGACCTGCTGAGTTTTTCCAGCATTTTCTGTTTTTGTTCCACCTCATCCTGTGTTCACCTACCAACAAATATTTGCTCCCTTTCCACTAACTCCACCCAAGCCTCCATCCCTGTGTTCTATGAATTACAAATACACAGATATTGTACTAGCTTAGTATTTGAAATTAAATTAAATCAGAATAATCTGAAATGCTTTTTTTTTGTAGAGGCCTTCGATCTGTTAATGCTCAAAGGTTAATATTTACCTCACTTGTTTAACTTCTTTCCTGATCGTTTTTGAGAGAGTAAAGGTTTTCTTGGGAATTCTTTTGATAGCCACTGTCCGACCATCACTACAAGAAAAAGGGAAAGGGCTTAACAAGAGTAAATTAAAACCATGATACACTTTTGTCATTCCTGTCTTATCCAAAAATATTTTAAGTTAAAATAAAACGTATATTAATATCATTTGAATTTATCTTTTCCAGTCAGCTTTGCTTTGCTGCTGGAGACTCTGAGAGTGACTGATCTCTAGGCTCCGACTGTTACCAACCTCTTCCCATGGCTCCAGATGTGAGCACCCTCCTGGTAAACTGGTAGGAATATCAGAGCGTATATGGACACTGTGAAAATCACACTGCCCCTTAAGGGATAGACGATGGTATAGTGATAATGTCACTGAACTAGTAGTCCAAAGGTCCAGGGTAATGCTCTAGAACGTGGGTTCAAATCCCACTATGGCAGTTGGTGGAATCTGAGTTCAATTAGTAAAATCTGGAATATATGGAAGCCATTGGCAAATGTCATAAGGAGAAAAAAACCTCTATGGATCACAGATCTTCCTTTAGGGAAGGATTATCTGCTGCCCCTACCTAGTCTGGGCCCACAATAATGTGGTTGACTTTTAAATGACATAGCAAGCCAGTGAGTTGTACCAAAAATAGTATGAAGCTGAAAAGGAATTAAATCAGATGTCATCTTAGGCACCTGAAATGACAAAGGCAAGCCAAGCTTTGTCAACATTGCAAAGTCCTCATCACTAACATTTATTTCATTCTTGCATGGGATGTGGGCATCACTGGCTGGGTCAGCATTTATTTCTCATCCCTAATTGCTCTTGAGAAGGGGGTGCTGAGCTGCCTTCTTGAACTGCTGCAGTCCATGTGGTGTAGGTACACCCACAGTGCTATTAGGGAGGGAGTTCCAGGATTTTGACCCAGTAACAGTGAAGGAACGGCAATATATTTCCAAGTTAGGACGCTGAGTGACTTGGAGGGGAACTTGCAGGTGCTGGTGTTCCTATCTATCTGCTGCCCTTGTCCCAAGGTGGTAGAGGAAGGCCTTGAGGAGTCAAGAGGTGAGTTACTCACCACAGAATTCCCAGCCTCTGACCTGCTCTTGTGGCCACAGTATTTGTATGGCTAGTCCAGTTCAGTTTCTGGTCAATGGTAACCCCCAGGATGTTGAGAGTGGGGGATTCAGCAATTGCATTGCCATTGAACATCAAGGGGAGATGGTTGGATTCTCTCTTGTTAGAGATGTTTCTTAACACTTAACAGCCCAAGCCTGAATGTTTTCTAGTTCTTGCTACATCATTGTAAATGTTACTGAACATTGTGCAATCATCAGCGAACATCCCCACTTCTGATTAATGATGGAAGGAAGGTCATTGATGAAGCAGCTGAAGATGGTTGGGCCGAGGACACTACCCTGAGGAACTCCAGCAGTGATGTGCTGGGACTGAGATAAATAACCTCCAACAAACGTAGCCATCTTCCTTTGTGTTAGGTATGACTCCAACCAGCAGAGAGTTTCCTCCCCTCATCCCCCACACCAGAACCCAGCTAGGGTTCCTTAGAATCATAGAAAGTTTACGGCTCAGAAAGAGGCCACTTGGCCCATCGGGTCTGCGCTGGCCAAAAATGAACCACGCAACCTAGCCCCACTTTCCAGCATTTGGTCTGTAGCTCTGCAGGTTACAGTACGTGAGGTGCATATCCAGACACCTTCTTAAAAGCGTTGAGAGTGTCTGCCTCTACTGCCCTATCAGGCAGTGAGTTCCAGACCCCCACCACCCTCTGCCTGAAAAATGTTTTCCTCATCTCCCTTCTAATGTTTCTACCAATCACTTTAAGCCTCTGACCCCTGGACACTGACCTATCTTCTAAAGTAAATGGGTCCTTCCCACCCATTCTACCCAGGTCCCTCACAATGTTGCACATCTCAATCAAATCCCCCTTTAGCCTCCTCTGATCTAAGGAGGAGAACACTAGCCTATCCAATCTTGCTGCCACACTCGGTTAAATGCTGCCTTGATATCAAGGGCAGTCACAAACTCACCTCTTGAGTTCAGCTCTTTTATCTATGTTTGGACAAAAGCTGTAATGAGGTCAGGAGCTGAGTGGCCCTGACAGAACCCAAGTTCCTTGGATGTGCCAAAATTGGGAGAGCTGTCTCACAGACTAGCCTGACATAAACATACTCATGGAATCATACCTTACAGACAATGTCCCAGACACCACTATCATGACACCTGGGTATGTCCTGTCCCACCAGTATGAGATACCCAGCAGAGGTGGTGGCACAGTGGTATACAGTTGGGAGGGAGTTGCCCTGGGAGTGCTCAACATCGACTCTGGAGCCCATGAAGTCTCATGGCATCAGGTCAAACATGGGCAAGGAAACCTCCTGCTGATCACCACATACCACCCTCTCTGAGTTGATAATTTAGTGCTCCTCCATGTTGGAAGAGGCACTGAGGGTGGCAAAGGCACAGGATGTACTCTGGGTGTGGGACTTCAATGTCCATTACCAAGAGTGGCTCGGTAGCACTAGTACTGACACAGCTGGCCAAGGCCTAAAGGACATAGATGCTGGGTCTGCAGCAGGTGGCGAGGGAACCAACAAGAGGGAAAAACATACTTGACCTCATCCTCACCAACCTGCCTGTCGCAGATGCATCTGTCCATGACAGTATCAGTAGGAGTGACTACCATGCAGTCGTTGTGGAGACGAAGTCCCGCATTCACATTCTCCATCGTGTTGTGTGGCACTACCACCGTGCTAAATGGGATAGATTTCGAACAGATCTAGCAACTCAAGACTGGGCATCCATGAGGCGCTGTGGGCCATCAGCAGCAGCAGAATTGTACTCAAACACAAACTGTAACCTCATGGCCCAGCATATCCCCCACTCTACCAATACCATCAAGCCAGGGGATCAACCCTGGTTCAATGAAGAGTGCAGGAGGGCATGTCAGGAGCAGCACCTGACATACCTAAAAATGAGCTATCAACCCGGTGAAGCTATAACACAGGAATATTTGCCTGACAAACAGCATAAGTGGCAAGTCATAGACAGAGCTAAGCAATCCCACAACCAACGGATCAGATCTAAGCTCTGCAGTCCTGCCAAATCCAGTCGTGAATAGTGGTGGACAATTAAACAACTCACTGGAGGAGGAGACTCCACAAATATCCCCATCCTCAATGATGGGGGAGCCCAGCACACCAGTGCAAAAGATAAGGCTGAAGCACTTGCAACAGCCTTCAGCCAGAAGTGCCAAGTGGATGATCCATCTCTGCCTCCTCCAGATGCTTAGCATCACAGATGCAAGTCTTCAGCCAATTCAATTCACTCCATGTGATATCAAGAAATGGCTGAAGGCACTGGATAGTGCAAAGGCTATGGGCCCTGACAATATTCTGGCAATAGTACTTGTGCTCCAGAAATTGCCGAACCACTAGCTAAGCTGTTCCAGTACTGGCATCTACCCGGCTATGTGGAAAATTGCCCCGGTATGTCCTGTACACAGAAAGCAGGACAAATCCAACCCAGCCAATTACCACCCCATCAGTCTACTCTCCATCATCAGGAAAGTAATGGAAGGGTTCATCAACAATGCTATCAAGTGGCACTTGCTTAGCAATAACCTGCTCCATGATGCCCAGTTTGGGTCCCGCTAGAGCCACACAGCTCCTGACCTTATTACAGCCTTGGTTCAAACATGGACAAAAGAGCTGAACTCTCAAGGTGAGGTGAGAATGACTGCTCTTGACACCAAGGCCACATTTGACTGAGTGTGGCATTAAGGAGCCCTAGCAAAACTGGAGTCATTGGGAAACAGGGGGAAAATCTCCACTGCTTGGAGTCATCCCTAGCACAAAGGAAGATGGTTGTGGTTGTTGGATGTCAGTCATCTCAGCTCCAGGACATCACTGCAGGAGTTCCTCAGGTAGTATCCTTGACCCAACCATCTTCAGCTGCTTCATCAATGACCTTCCTTCCATCATTAGGTCAGAAGTGTGGATGTTCACTGATGATTACACAATGTTCAGCACCTTTTGCTACTCCTCAGATACTGAAGCAGTCCATGTCCAAATGCAGCAAGACCTGGGCAATATCGAGCCTTGGGCTGACAAGTGGCAAGTAACATTCACACCACATATGCGCCAGGCAATGGCCAGCTCCAATAAGAGAGAATTTAACCATTGCCCCTTGATATTCAATAGCATTAACATCGCTAAATCCCCACTATCAACAACCTGGGGGTTACCATTGACCAGAAACTGAACTGGATCAGCCATAAAAACACCATGGCTACAAGTGCAGGTCAGAGGCTAGGAATCCTGCAGTGAGAAACTCACCTCCTGACTCCCAACGCCTGTTCACCATCTGACAAGGGCAACGAATAGATGGAAATACTACCACCTGGAAGTTCCCCTCCAAGTCACTCACCATGCTGACTTGGAAATATATCACTGTTCCTTCACTGTCACTGGGTCAAAATCCTGGAACTCCCTCCCTAATAGCGCTGTGGGTGTACCTACACCACATGGACTACAGCGGTTCAAGAAGGCAGCTCACCACCACCTTCTCAGGGGCAACTAGGGATGGGCAATAAATGCTGGCCCAGCCAGCGACACCCACATCCCATGAATGAATTTTTAAAATGTATCGGTAGCAGTGACCACCGCACAGTCCTTGTGGAGACAAAGCTCTGCCTTCACATTGAGGATACCCTCCATCGTGTTGTGTGGCACAATCACTGTGCTAAATGGGATGGATGTCGAACAGATCTAGCAACTCAAGACTGGGCATCCATGAGATGCTGTGGGTCATCAGCAGCAGCAGAATTGGACTCAAACACAATCTGTAACGTCATGGCCTGGCATATCCCCCACTCTAACATTACCATCAAGCCAGGGCATCAACCCTGGTTCAATGAAAAGTGCAGGAGGGCATGCCAGGAGCAGCACCAGGCATACCTAAAAATGAGGTGTCAACATTGTGAAGCTACAACAGCAGCAACAGAGCTAAGCGATTCCACACCAGTGAGGGAGGCGATATCATAGTGGTATTGTCACTGGACTAGTAATCCGGAGCCCCAAGGTAATACCTTTAGACAGGGTAATGCTCTGAGGGTCCAGATTCAAGTCCCATCATGACAGATGGTGGGATTTGAATACAATAAAAATCTGGAATTAAAAGTCTAATGATAACCATGAAACCATTATCGATTGTTGGGAAAACCCATCTGGTTCACTAATGTCCTTTAGGAGAGGAAATCTGCTGTCCTTACCTGGTCTGGCCTACATGTGAGTCCAGACCCACAGTAATGTGGTTAACTCTTAAAATGCCCTCTGAATAAGGGCAGTTAGGGATGGGCAACAAATGCTGGCCTAGCCAGTGATTCCCACATCCAATGAATAAATTAAAAAAAAATCAGATCTAAGCTCTGCAGTCCTGCCACATCCAGTCGTGAATGGTGCTAGACAATTAAACAACTCACTGGAGGAGGAGGCTCCACAAATATCCCCATCCTCAAAGGTGGGGGAGCCCAGCACATCAGTGCAAAAGACGGCGCTGACGCATCTACAACAATCTTCAGCCTGAAGAGCCGAGTGGATGGTTCGTCTTGACCTCCTCCGGGGGTCTGTGGGTGTAACTTACACCACATGGACTGCAGCACCACCACCTTCTCAAGGGAAATTAGGGATGAGCAATGAAGATGCTGGCCTCAGCAGAGATGCCCTAATCCCCTGAATGAACAAATGAAAATAACATTACATCAGCCAATGGCATGGAGTTGGGGGCGGGCATTATGCCAGGCTCACAGCAAGCAGCCGATTTATTCAATCCAGTTGACAGAAGCGATTTGAAAAGTGTCCCTGTAACCTGCAGAAAACAGAACCGGTTACCAAAACTACAGCTACAGGTCCTGGTCGAAGAAAGTGATTTTTTTGCAGAAAAATGCCGTGAGTGGAGGATAGTTACTTGTAAGTTATCGGCGTAACTTCATTCTCCATCACCGACCGCAGACATGATTGGAATGATGCAATCATCTCTATTCTGATCAGGAATAGTGCGATCACTTGGATAGTGGAGCAGGAAGATGGGAATGTCCCTCTCACAGCTTTAGCTCTCTTTGCAAGCTCCTGTTATAGATGAAGCCACTCTGTCCTGTTTGGGCCAAGTCCCCAGTAGCTTTGAGGTGACGTAAAGCAGAAAGAAACCTGGCATCACATTATCCTTGGGAATAGAGTGGCATAACCAATGGTTTGTATATTGACCATAGATAAAAGCAGAATAGCAGAGCTACAAATGTTTGACAATTACTATGTGATATTCCGGTTGGGATTGCATGTCAAATTTGCCCTTGATTCAGTGCAATTAATAATGGTTAGGGCCTGGTTTTAAGTAAATATGAAAGAAAACCAATTAATAACATAAGAAACAAATGCAGGAGTAGCTCATTCAATCCTTCGACCTGCTCCAATATTCAATAAGATCATGGTGGATCTTTCTCTTCAACACCACCTTGCTGCATTATTCCATGTCCCTTAATTACTGAAGATGACATAAATACATAACTAGGATGTAGACTTACTAAATTCCAGTCTGTATAAAGCCCTGTCTATGTGATGGGCTTGTAGTGTATGTATTTGAAGTAATGTCTGTCATAAGACTTGGGATTGAATTTCCACTGTTTTGTTGGACAGTTATGATGCTGCCAGCTCCTGGAGTGAATCCTTTCCCTAAAACACAAACCGGAAATGAGAAATGAAGAGACTCCACAGAATATTTCTGCAAACACTGAGAACATGTTAGAGTACCTATCTCAATTTCCTTCAGATTGATGATCCAGCTCTCGTCCCAAAGCATCTTTTGCTTTTGGTATTGCAACCACTAAAAAGAAGCACATAAAAGTTCTTTTAGAATTAAAACTGATTTGAATGGAGACATTATTAATAGCTGTGATCTAATAAAGTAGCAGGTAGGCTTTGTTGATATGTTTGGTCCTTCATTTGAATCTCAACCTTTTTTTATATCTGAATTCCTCTATGTCCTCCCCTCTCCCTATCTGTACAATCTCTGTTACAGATCCCCACATGCAGCCTCTATTCCAGGTTACTCTCCTGGTTTCCAGTTGTCTGTCCACTGTGACCCTGTCTGCTGGACGTCTAGCTAATCATCGCCCTCACTGCTTTCAAATTCCTCCTTAAAACCCTGCTTTTTGAGCTTTTACCTTTTCTTCTTGCTCTCCTCCTTTGTGAATACTTTTTTGTAAATACTCTGAATCTTTGTCCTGTGAGAAGCTGGTGTAGTGATGTTAATTGTTAGTGTAGTGATGTTAGTTGTTGGTGTAGTGATGTTAGTCGTTGGTGTAGTGATATTAGTTATTGGTGTAGTGATCATGGTTGTTGGTGTAGTGATGTTAGTTGTTGGTGTAGTGATGTTAGTTATTGGTGTAGTGATCATGGTTGTTGGCGTAGTGATGTTATTTGTTGGTGTAGTGATGTTAGTTGTTGGTGTAGTGATCATAGTTGTCGGTGTAGTGATGTTAGTTGTTGGTGTAGTGATGTTAGTTGTCAGTGTAGTGATGTTAGTTGTCGGTGTAGTGATCATAGTTGTTGATGTAGTGATGTTAGTCATTGGTGTAGTGATATTAGTTATTGGTGTAGTGATGTTAGTTGTAGGTATAGTGATGTTAGTTGTTGGTGTACTGATGTTAGTTACTGGTGTAATGATGTTAGTTGTTGGTGTAGTGATATTAGTTATTGGTATTGTGATGTTAGTTGTTGGCGTAGTGATGTTATTTGTTGGTGTAGTGATATTAGTTATTGGTATTGTGATGTTAGTTGTTGGCGTAGTGATGTTATTTGTTGGTGTAGTGATGTTAGTTGTTGGCGTAGTGATGTTAGTTGTTGGCGTAGTGATGTTAGTTGTTGGCGTAGTGATGTTAGATGTTGGTGTAGTGATGTTAGTTGTTGGCGTAGTGATGTTAGTTGTTGGTGTAGTGATGTTAGTTGTTGGTGTAGTGATCATAGTTGTCAACCATCACAATCACAGTTTTTTTTTACTCTTTCATGGGATGTGGGTATCACTGGCAAGCCCAGCATCTGTTGCCCATCCCTAATTGCCCTTGAACTGAGTGGCTTGCTGGGCCATTTCAGAGGACAGTTAAGAATCAACCACATTGCTGTGGGTCTGGAGTCACATGTAGGCCAGACCAGGTAAAGATGATGGATTTCCTTCTCTAAAGGGCATTGGTGAACCAGGTGGGTTTTTACAATAATCATTAATAGCTGCCATGGTTACCATTACTGGGGCAAGCTTTACATTCCAGATTTTCATTAATTAATTGAATTTAAATTCCATGTCATCAGGTCATTAGCCTGAGAATCCGGGTTATTAGTCCTGCGACACTACCAGCACGCCACCATCTCCTCCTAATCAATAAGCAACAATTATTTATTTTTTGTCTTTACTTATTTTTTTCCTCATTGATTTTATAGCCCTGAGGTAATAAGCAGATGACATCAATCCATTCCCTCTGCTCAGCAGGTCTGGCAGCATCTGTGGAGAGAAAACAGGGTTACTGTTTTGCGTCCATATGACTCTTCTTCAGAGCGAAAATGGACTTGAAATGTTAACTCTGTTTCTCTCTCCACAGATGCTGCCAGACCTGCTGAGTTTTTCCAGCATTTTCTGTTTTTATTTCAGATTTCCAGCATGCGTGGTATTTTGCTTTTATCCTTCCTTCTGCTCTCCTTCTAGGTTTCTCGAAGTGTCTTATGTTTGACTTGCCCTTCTTCACTGAGTGAGGGATAAAACACTTACCAGGAGCTCAACTTTGTGTCACGCAATCCAAGCTGTGGCAAGCCTGGATGCCAATGTGTTGGTTTGTTATTGCTTTTCTCCAAGTTGTTTCCCCTGTTCTTTCTTCCTTTTACTTGGTTGACCCTCCCTCCGTCCAGCCTAAATCAGCTCTCACATGTACATAGAATTACCCAGGTCACTCAGCCCAATGGGTCCACCTCAGTGTTTGGACCCCATTCAAGCCTCCTCCTGCCCCTCTTCATCTCACTATCAACACATTTCTTTACTCTCCTCTGTGTATTTATCTAGCTTCTCCTTAAATGTATCCATGATGTTCACCTCAACCAGTGGTGGCGTTTCATCAAATCTCCACTGTCTGGATAGAAAAGTGTCCCATGAATTCCTACTTCAATTTATTAGGGACTATGATCCACTAGTTTTGACTTCCTGAGAAATGGAAAGTTCGCCTCTACATTTATCCTATTGAATTTCTCCCTAATTTTAAAGCCTACATTAGGTCTCGCCTTTTCTAGAAGAGCCTCAGCATGTACACTCACCGAGTTAATGCTGGTTCATCTGCTGAATGGAGCCACAGGGTTCAGTCCTGCTAAATTTACTTCACTGTCTTACATAGGACCAGCCACACACAATAGAACAATTATAAAGGAAGGCAAACTAGGTTCAAAGCTAAGCTCTTTTCAGCTTAGGTTAGTTCTATGAAACAGTAGAAAGATTACCTAGACATTAAATATCAACTCTGATCAATAGCAAGTGTGGTGCTGCAGTGGTTCTGTTACTGGGATATTAATCCAGGTTACGGGAATCGCACTATGCCAGTTTGTGAATTTGAAATCAGTTCAACAAAATCTGGAATCAGTAAAAAACCTATCTGGTTCACCTTTGTCCTCTGGGTAAGGAATTTGCTGCACAGCAAGAAAGTTGTTGACCTTTAACTACCATCTGAAATATCCACTCAATTGTATTATGCAGGGCAGCTGAAGAAGATGAGTAATAAATTCTGTCCTAGTCAGTACTGCCCACATCCTGATAATGAATATAACTATTTTTACGTGATGAAATTGAACTGATATAATATGACCCATGTTGTATAAGGTTAATATCAAGTAAGGATGTGTGACTTTAATCAAAACACTATTATAATGAATTCACTGAGAATAGTAAAATGACTTATTTTTTGACATCTCATCTGAAAACAATTAAAACAATTTCACTAAAATGATTTGATGACACAATAGGGTAATTTAACCAATATATAATATAGTAATCATTGAAAAATTGTGACACCAAATTTACCCCTAGGTGATGTCACTCCCCTCCAGAATTTCACCCTGGTAAACTGACCTGTAATACACATCATCCCATCATAAGCTCGCACAGTTTACATTTAAACACTGAAGATTTAATCCTCGTCACGCGGATCTACTCGATTAAACAGATAAACTGAAGTGGATCAGGATTATCACTACATACCACCAGAGTGAGTATAAACCCACTACAGAATAGGGTAATCGGAAGTCCAATCGAAACTTTGATCCCAATAGACATGGGGCAGGCTCCACAGTCAGCAGGACAGGTGTCACATCGCTCGTCCCCATCACAGACACCATCATCACAAACTAATGCAACACAAGTTTAAAGAAAACACTATTTGGAAGAATTCAGGTTTCACTTAATGTTGTTAGTAGATAACAATAATGTAACAATGTGAAGGTGCCACTTAGAGAAGGAGTTCATGTAAAATATTTATTCAAAATATACGTTTAACATTAATATTAAAATATTAACCGATCCCCTATGACATTTTTCATGATAAGTCAAAGAATCTGTCTACACATGCAAGAAGGAATTATGATGCTAACAGGAGGTGAATGCTGCAAGTAAGATGTCCAGCATTTTATAGATATAATTCTGATCTGTGTTGTTTTCTGGGCTTGAGGTGGAGGTGTGGCATTCATTGCAACAAATGGTTTCTGATCAAGGGAAGATGTTTCCACTTGTCAGCTGAGACAAATTAAGGGACATAAAAACTGTGGGGAAGAATTGAGGAGAACCTTATTTACCCAGAGGGTGGTGAGAATGTGGAACTTGCTACTACAAGGCATGGTTGACGTGAATGACAGAGAAGCATTCAAGCTGGATAAACACATGGGCCTGAATCTTTGGCTCGGCGAACCAAATCTTTGGTTTTCAGTTCAGCGACTGTGCAGCCAACACAAACTTTTATTAAAATTAATGCACATGTTCCAGCTCATGTGGCAGTTTCACCTCTGTGCCTCAGGGAGATTTCTGCACTCTTTTGCGTGCATGCATGAAAGAACGCACTCCCAACTCAGGGAACCCTCCCCCACCACCTGCACAGGGAGCGCACAGCACTTCCAGGCGCACGTCACACTGGGCGGGCCTTAATTGGCCCACCCACGCAAAATGGCGGCACGGACCCAATCGGGGCGCCAATAGGGTCCACGCCCGCCCGTGCCCACCCCCATACAACCCCCCCGATGGGTGGAAAATTCTACCCATGAAGGAGAAAAGAATAGAAGGATATGGCGATGGGGTGAGATGAAGTGGGGGTGGGAGGAGGCTTCGGTGGAGCAGAAACACCAGCAAGGACCAGCTGAGTTGATTAATCTGTCTCTATGCTGTATATTCGATATAATTTTATCTTGTGGATGAACAATTTCTAGGTATTCAGACTGATGACATAAAAAACCTTGTTAGTACATGAGGAATCAGGAATTAAAACCTAAGTCAGCAGAGGAATGATGAAGGGTTTGTTCATCATTCATATGAATGCTTGTTCAGAAAGGTTATTAAGTCCTGCTGACCTCTCTTAGGTAGTCATAGAAGACCTTGCTGAGATGACAAAAACAAAACAAACATAATAACCTTAAAAAATGCATTATCTGGACACAGCAGCAAACTCCACATATTAAATCAGACAGTTTCAAAGCTGCAATATGACAAATATCTGCAGGAGGCTTGATGGGGGCAGAGTGAAGAAAGCAATTGCCTAGAAAGAGGTGGAAGTTAGTGATATGACCAAAGCTAAAGATTTGTGATAAGAAGAGCGGGGGCGGGGCGGTAAGATTGAGTGCTGACTGGAGTAGGGATGTAACCCAAGATCAGGAATCCCAAAGATGAGATGCCAAGTGGGGAAGGCAGGGAATATTGGTGAAGAAATTTTCTCCTTGCACTACAAGGACCAATCACCCTCTGTGATCAAGTCACATTCCACGATTAGAGGCTGTCTTTGTTTATATCGGGATTCAGGGTCACAATAAACTTGAATAAATAGGAACAATCCTGAGCTGGTGCTTCTCATTTCTCAGGTGTTGAGCATTACATACCAATGGGAAGAAGGATCTAAACGATCATTATCTCTTATCAACGTGAGAAAATAGTTTACCTGACGCATAGAACCAAATAAAGCAGTACCTTGTGCACTTAGCACTCTTGTCTTTGCTTCTAAGGCAGCATGCATACGGCCCACTTTAACATGAGCAATTAGTGAAGTCACTCCAACATGGACTAAGACAACCTAAGAACAGAGCACAGATCAGTGTGCAGATAAGAAGCAGTTGTTAATACTTGGATCAATAGGACTGAGTGGACATCTTTGCCTTATAGGAGTACAACAAATGTTCAGTAGACCGGTTTCTGGGATTTGTTCTATGAGAAGAGATTGAGTAGATGAAGCCTATATTTCCTGGTGTTTAGAAGAATGACAGGTGATCTAATTGAAACTTAAGAAATTCTTAAGGGGTTTGTCAGGGTGGATGTAGAGGTGATTTGACACTGAGGGATTGTTTCATCTGGCTGGGGAATCTAAAACACAGTGGCACAGTCTCAGAATAAGGGACTGATCCTTTAGGATTGAGGTGAAGAGAAGTTTCTTCACTCCATGAGTTGTAAATCTTTGGAATTCTGTAAGGATTGTGGACGCTCCATCTTGGAATATCTTTAAGGTCAGGATAGACAGATGTCGGGCCTCTCAGGGAATCCAGGGTTACGGGGAGTGGGCTGGACTATGGAGTTGAGGCCGATGATCAGCCATGATCATATTGAATGATGGGGCAGGCTCGACAGTCCATATGGTCTACTCCTATTTCTTATATTCTTAAGCATTTAGAACATAAGGCAAAAAAGCCTCTTAGTTTTTAACTATGTACCACCAGCGGTGCCTTTACAAGGTCGTCCGAATCTGGTGGCAAGAAAGGCTGTCCAACAGCACCATCCTCTCCCATGCCAACTTGCCCAGTATCAAGGCGCTAATCACTCAAAAACAGTTCTGCTGAGTGGGACATGTCATTCATATGCCTGACACCAGACTCCTGAAGCAACTGCTCTACTCGGAACTCAGTTGTGGAAGGACACTCCCAGGAGGACAGCGGAAATGCTTCAGGATATCCTGAAAGCATCCTTGAAGAGGTTAAACATCTCCACCACCTCATGGGAATCCCTGAGTTGCAACCAACCAAAATCGAAAAGGTTTATTTGGGAAAGCACCAAGCTCATCGAGAGACTTCCTCGGGATTGTGCAGTGGTGAAGTTGAGGCATTGGGAGGAGCTCACAAACCTCCAAACAACCCATCCACCCAACCCTTCAAATGTCCCGCATGTGGCGGAGTCTGCAAATCCCGCATAGGACTTATGGACCATCTCAGAACCCATCGAACTGGAGTGGAAGCAAGTCATCCTCGATCCCAAGGGACTGCCTAAGGAGAAGAGATGCCTGGCACCCTTTACATCAAACAAAAAAATCCTTGCGTTGTACAACCATAAAGTTATAAGGAGTCTGTGTCGTGATAGAATTGTCACTTTTCCTTTATTTCTTTATTCACTTGAGGTACAATAATTGACCGGGATGTAAGTGTTGCATTTAAACATGAATGGCCCAACTGCTCGTAAACCTGTACCTTACTTGTCCAGTTCTGTTGGGACATCTTTCCTGCTTGCGAAATGGTGTGAGTAACTATTTTCCCATCGTCTGGAATCCAGGGGCCACAGATGCCACCTTCTTTCTGAAATAAGCAATATTCGAAATTCCAACTGTGAGATCCATCAGCCAGAGAATGGTTACAGGACAGAAGGATACAATTTGACCTATCGGGTCCATGTCCGCGAGAGTCGCTTAGCTGGTCCCACTCACCTGCCCTTTCCCCGAAGCCTTGCAAATCTCTTCAGCTACTTGCCCAATTTCCTATTGAAGGTCTCAGTTGAACCTGCCTCCACCACACTCTCAGGCAAGGCATTCCAGACCTGAACCACTTGTTGGGTAAAGAAGCTTCCCTTCATGTTGCCAGTGCCTTTTTTTGCCATTTATTTTAAATCCGCATCCTCTTGTAGTCAACCATCACCCAATATGCACAGTCCCTCCCTACCTGCTCTGTCCAGGCTTCTCGTGATTTTGAACACCTCTATCAAATCTCCTCTCATCTTTCTTTCCTCCAAGGGAAACAGTCACAACTTTTCTGACTACATTCACTGACAATCACTGAGTGTCTTGGCCAGAACTAATTGGTTTGGTTCATATACCCAGTGTTGAGTAAATGCAGGCTAGGAATGTACTGCCAATTGATCCAAAGAGACTTTTTTTTATTCATTTATGGGATGTGGGTATCACTGGCTAAGCCAGTATTTATTACCCATCCTCCATTGCCCATGAAAACAGCAGAGAAAGAAATTTCATTCCAACTTGTTAAGCTGCTAATATTGACAACGTTCACCTCTGAGTATCAGTCATCGCCCCTCCACGTGATTCAATGAGCAGCTCGCCAATGCGTAATTAATGAGGTTTCAAGTGGAAGATCGGGTGTGAGACTCCGACCCACTAATCAGCTGGGAACTCACCCGTAATCCCGCCCGCCACTGCACTTAGTCTCCGCAATGGAAAATTCCGCCCAGTGAGTTCAAATCCCACTATGAGCATTTGAATTCAGTTTAAGATTCCTGGAGATCAAACAAAATGGTTTCGGGAGAAGTAACCAGGAAGCTGTCAGGTTGTAAAAGCGCACCTGGTTCACTTGTGACCTTAAGCCAGAAGGACGTTTGCTGCCCCCCACTCGGTCTGGCCTGCACGTGATTCCAAGACCAGCACCAACGTGGCTGACTGTGAAATAGCCTAGCAAGCCACTCAGTTGTATGAAGAAGGTCTATTCAGGGTTATAACTGCCAGCCTTGCACATGGCAAATAATTCATTTTTTAAAAAAACAGCCCTGTTTGTTATGTGTAAGCACAGAGTAAACATATATTCATTGTAATTGTAGCTGGTCACTGAATGTTACAGCGCAGAGGAGACTATCTGAGCCTGCATTGAGTCTGTGCTGGCTCCTAGAGCTATCTAATTATCCCACTCGCTAACTCTTGCTCCATAGCTCTGCAAACTTTCCCCTTCAAATATTTATCCAATTCCCTTTTGAAAGATATGATTGAATCTGCTTCCACCGCCCTTTCAGGCAGCGTGTTCCAGATCACATTTCGTTGTGTAAGTATCATTTTACTCACCTCATCTCTGGCTCTCTGACAAAAATCCCAAAGATTTTGCAAAAAAGAAAAGAAAACTGTTTACAGTTTCATCAGGGTAAGTGGGCCACAGGAAACCTGCATGGACTGACTTGATGTCCCCCTCCATAGCAACTGCTGGAATTCTACCGTCAGTGTTACCAGCAACAGCAAAGAGATATAATTCCCCTCAAGTTCTGATTGACTAATAACACCGTTAACGTAGTAAAACATCACAAGGGGCTTCACAGGACCCATTATTAAACAAAATTTGTCACTGAGCCACATAAAGTGATCCAGGTGCTGGTGTCTCAAAACCGGCACCTTGGGATTGAGGCCGTGCCGAATTTCGGATCTTGACGAATTTTGAATTGGGCGGTTTGGGCCAGGGGCAGTTGTGGGGGGAGGGGGGGTCAAGGGTTGCCTAGAGTGCGGAATAAACTGCGCAGCCAAGCGGATAACTAGTCTGTCACCACGCGGCACCAAGGCAGTGCCTAACCGAATTTTACTCAATTAAAATTGCTGCATGGAACATTCTAAAAATGTTCGGTTTTCAGACGCCTCCGGTTTACGGTCACCTGGATTTGAGACACTACCTGTAGGCAAAGTAAAGTTTAGTCAAAAGGTAGGTTTTAAGGTGTGTTTGAAAGGAAATGGAGAAACAGGGAGGCTTAGGGAGGGAATTCAGTCTGTGGTAGCTGAAAGCATGGCTGCCAGTACTGGAAGTGATAAAAATTGGGGATGAGCAAAGAGGCTAGAATTGGAGAGGTCAGGGATTTCAGAGGGACTGGAGGAGGTTACAGAGATAGAGGAGGGTGAAGCCGTGCAGGGATTTGGAAACTGGCCGTTTAGTGGATGACCATGAAATGAAACAAGCACACACCATGAACCCCAAAGGACAGGAATGGATGTTTGCGTGATAAACACAGCAGTTGCCCTCAGTTGCATCTTTCCAGTTCACTGGACATTCCTCTTCTTCACAGAATCGTTTTGCTTCACTTGCATTGCTATGTATTAACAAGAAATCAAAAGTGTGTTAAACAGAACATCATTGAATTAGCAAATTAAAATAAAGTGCACTTAGTTCTTGTTGAAGCCATTCATTTAACAGGTGATTAGTATTGATAGGGTACACTTCACAACATCCAATGTGGTACTTGCGTAATCAAAGCAGTATAAATTCATTAATGTTCACAATGGATGTTCTCTGATAGAATCATAAAATCATACAGCTCAGAGGCAGCCATTCAGCCCATTATGGCTATGCTAGTTCTTTGAAAGAGCTATCCAATTCATCCCACTCACCATAACCCTGCAAACTTTTCCCCTATCAGTATTTATTCAATATCCTTCTGAACATTATCACTGAACCAACTACCCCCCTCAGGTAGTGCATTCTGGGTCATAACAAGTCATTAACAATTTTGTTCCCTCATGTCGCCCCTGGTTCTTTTGCTCTTTCCCTGCAATCTGTGTCTGTCTGATCACTGACCCTCCTTTTTTTCATTCTTTCATAGCATGTGGGCATCGCTGGCTAGGCCAGCATTTATTGCCCATCCCTAATTGCCCTTGAGAAGGTGGTGGTGAGCTGCCTTCTTGAACCGCTGCAGTCCACATGGTGTAGGTACACCCACAGTGCTGTTAGGGAAGGAATTCCAGGATTCTGACCCAGCGACAGTGAAGGAACGGCGATATATTTCCAAGTCGGGCTGGTGAGTGACTTAGAGGGGAACTTCCAGGTGGTGATGTCAACATGTATCAGCTGCCCTTGTGGTAGGTGGTAGAGGTCATGTGTTTGGAAGGTGCTATCGAAGGAGCCTTGGTGAGTTGCATCTTGTAGATGGTACACACACAATTCTGCCTCTAAAAACAGTTTCTCCTTCTTTGCTCTAGCAAAACCCTTCATGCTTTTGAACACTTCCATCAAATCTCTTCTTAACTTTCCCTGTCATAAGGAGAATAACTCAACAGTATGTAGTTTAACCTCTGGCATCCAACGATTGAGGTAAAAAGAACAACAGGGGGAGGTTGAGTATTTAGTCTTGCTTGGAGGCGGTGGGATATTTAAAACCTCAACTGCCCACCGTATATCTCTTCCAATTTTCATTTCCAATAAAGTCAACAGAAATTAAGATTGGAAGGGATGATAACAGGGGTGTGATCCTATATTGTTCATTTTACACTATTGTACAATGTCAGATAATCTCTAGTGAATGGAGAACCAGGCCTTATGTTGCCAGTCTCACTCATAGAGGACGAGATGTGATGATGGGAGGTTGTAGAAGTTGAGTTTGATGAACGTCAGTGAGGCACGACAAGGGGAACTTGATTCCACAGGGTGAGTTTGGTGAAACTTTCCTCCCAGCACAGAGGCTCACTCATTGGCTGTCCTAATTGTAGAACTGGGCACAGGGGTCAGTTACCTGACACTAAGCTGAGCAGATTTCCACCTCATTGCATTTTAATCAAGCACGCACTGCAAACAACTAGAGCTTTGCAAAACTTACCCTTACCTCTGTCTCTGCTGATTTGGATATGGGTTAGGGTTAGGGTTACTAAATGTAATATTTCCAAGTCTGCCCCTCTCTTCCTCCTCAGAGGAAGTGCCACCAGCGGAGAGCACAATCCCCATTACCAGGGTAACAGAAGGCTGCCTGATATCTGAAAGGGCCCACATGGGCAAAATCCACCGGGGGCCTTGGGGACACCAATGAGCCATGGAATGGGGCCTAGTAATGCTAAGACTGAAGCTCAGAACAGAGATGAAGCTGTCAAGTTCAAATAAGCAGCCAGCAGCAAACTCTCTCCCAAACCCCTCACTACTCACACTGGCAATGCTGCTGACCCTTTTAATCCCTCCTTTAGATGAGGTTTCGCTAAAAGTGGGCTGCCGGCCTGGCCATTATGCCTGTGCGACGAGGGCAAAATCGCAAGGGCAATGTAAAATTGCAAACAATTGCCTTTTTAATGGCCTTAAGTGGCCTTTTAATTATTGGCGGGCTTGGCTCCGACACCGCATGTGCCCGCCGACCTGAAGGTTGGTCGTGTTAGGGATGACGTCAAGGTGCTTGCTCGACATCAGCTCATGTCATTTCATATCTGTTCGGGTCAGTTGCGCGTCCGCCCGCAAGGCGTAAAACTTTGCCCGAGGCGTGGCCTTACCAAGGCTCTATATAATTGCAGCAAGAGATCTTTATTCCTGTACTCAAATCCTCTTGCAAAGGCCAACATACCATTTGCCTTCCTAATTGCTTGCTGTACCTACATGCTAGCTTTCAGGGAGATTATGAACAAGGACACCCAGGACCCTTTGGACATTAACACTCTCACCATTGAAGAAATATTCTGCATTTCTGTTTTTCCTAACAAAGTGGATAACTTCACATTTTCCCACATTATATTCCATCTACCATGTTCTTGCCCACTCATTTAGTTTGCCTTAATCCCCTTGAAGTCTCTTTGCAACCTCCTCACAACTCACATTCCCATTTAGTTATGTCATCAGCAGCACCCGGAGACATAAACATAAGGCACCTTAGACACACCACGGGTTTATCACTGGTGTTTTTGAGTTGGCCCAAGATAAGGTTTTTATGAGTTGCTTTGAATTGGAACACCCTTGTCATTTTGTTTCATTAAGTTTCTTTGCCTGTGATATTAAATTCAGACGTGACCATGGCTGAGGGTGCCTCTTTTCTTCTGCATGTGTATGGTTTCCAAAAACGTTAGGGGTGCTTTGTGGGACATTCAGTTTTATTAACAAGGCCCTGAGTTACTGTTCCTAACCTGGAAGATTTGGCACTTATGAATCGAGTATGGAACCTACAGCCCAGGCTTGTCCTGGAGGTCCATCTGTGGTGTACTAGCTGAAGGTTTGTTGGATTAAAGCCTCCTGGGTGTCCCTGTGTCCCTGCACTACGCCCGGGTCAGCGTCTACCCCCTCAGCCTTTCCCTGTGCATGTTCATCCTCGGACTCACTGCTGGACTCATCGTGTGCAGCCGCAGCCATTGCGTCGATGTCTACATCATCCACAATGTCCCCGCCTTTCCAGATCAAGATTGTGGAGAGCGCAGCATGCAACCACTATCACCGTGGCACGATCTGGGGGGTATTGGACTGCGGTCTCTGAGTGGTCCAGGCATCGGAAGCGCACCTTGAGAAGACCGATGGTTCTCTCCACCACAGCCCTTGTGGTGCCGTGGCTCCTATTGTAACGCTGCTCAGCTTCTGTTCTTGGATGGTGGAGAGGCGTCATGAGCCACCTTCTGAGGGGTTAGCTCTTGTCACCCAGCAGCCATCCATCCAGCCGGGCTGGAGCACTGAAGAGCCCCGGCACTTGGGAGTGTCTGAGGGTGTAGGCGTCGTGGGAGCTGCCTGGGTACCTCACACATACTTGTAGAATCTGCATCCGGTGGTCACACACTATCCGCATGTTCATGGAGTGGAATCCCTTCCTGTTGATGAAGGCACCGGGCTCACCTGCTGGTGCCTTGATGGCCACATGTGTACAGTCTATAGCACCCTGGACACGGGGTAACTCAGCAATGGCTGCGAAGCCTCTGGCTCGCTGTGTCTGACTGGCCTCATCCCAGCGGAAGTGGATGAAGGTCAATGCCCGTCTAAACAGGGCATCTGTGACCTGCTTGAAAAAGTATGGACAGCTGATTGGGAGACACCACACTGATCACCCACTGACCCCTTTAAGGAGCCAGAGGCATAGAAGTTGAGGGCAGCTGTGACCTTTCGAGCCACTGGCATGGGGTGTCCACCCACACAGTTAGCGGACATCTCAAGCCCAATTATCTGATAGATATAGCAGACTGTCTCCCCTGAGAGACGAAGCCTCCTTCGGCACTGCACCTCAGACATATTGAGGTAGTTTCTTCCCCACCTGTATACCCTGGCAGCAGGAGAGTGGCATCTTCTGCGGCCCCTTCCACCTTGGTCTACCTCTTGGCCCTGCGCCCCTTGTGTCTGCGCCTGTCCTCCCAAAGGTGGCTCCCCTGGAGGCTGAATGTGCAGTCCTCCCCCTTCCAGCCCTCCCTTCCACCTCAGAGGAGGTGCCTCCAGTGGAGAGATTACCTCCCATTCCCAGGCTATGGGAAGGCTTCCTGAAACCTGCAGGCCCAAAAAAGATTCCTCGCTGCAGAGAGCTGACCTGAAGATTAAGAGTCCAGACCAAGCAGCAGGGATGAGTTTTGAAATATTGCAGATCTCACAGCTAAGTTTCAATAACTTCGAAACATCAATACTTGAGAGAGCACACTCATGCCCCCTTTGAGCCCTCTTATCTCGTCTGTGGATGAGGTTTATACAAATGTGTCCTACCCGCCTGCCTGTTGTGCCCGTGCAGCAACCTGAAGATTGCACGGGCACAGAAAGATCAGCGTCGATTGGTGAGTCAAAAGCCTGAAGTGGCCCGTTAATTAATGGTGGGCACGCAGCGGAGAGCATCGTGTGCCCGCCCAACAACTGATAGACAGGGCAAAGCGGTCCCACAACCAACAGTCGTGAATGGTGGTGGACAATTAAACAACTCACTGGAGGAGGAGGCTCCACACATATCCCCATCCTCAATGATGGAGGAGCCCAGCACATCAGTGCAAAAGATAAGGCTGAAGTATTTGCAACAATCTTCAGCCAGAAGTGCCAAGTGGATGGTCCATCTCGGCCTCCTCCGGAGGTCCCCAGCATCACAGACGCCAGTCTTCAGCCAATTCGATTCACTCCTCGTGATATCAAGAAATGGCTAAAGGAACTGGATAGTGCAAAGGCTATGGGGCCTGACAATATTCTGGCAATAATACTGAAGACTTGTGCTTCAGGGCTAGCTGCGCCCCAAACTAAGCTGTTCCAGTACAGCTACAACACTGGCATCTACTCGGCTATGTGGAAAATTGCCCAAAATTGTCCTGCACACAAAAAGCAGGACAAATCCAACTCGGCCAATTACCACTCCATCAGTCTACTCTCGATCATCAGTAAAGTAATGGAAGTGATCATCAACAGTGCTATCAAGCGGCACTTGTTTAGCAATAACCTGCTCACTGACGCTCAGTTTGGGTTCTGCCAGGGCCACTCAGCTTCTGACCTCATGACAGCCTTGGTTCAAACATGGACAAAAGAGCTGAACTCCCGAGGTGAGGTGAGAGTGACTGCCCTTGACATCAAGGCCGCATTTGACTGAGTGTGGCATCAAGGAGCCCTAGCAAAACTGGAATCAATGGGAACCAGGGAGAGAACTGTCCACTGGTTGGAGTCATACCTAGCAGAAAAGAAGATAGTTGTGGTTGTTGGAGGACAGTCATTTCAGCTCCAGGACATCACTGCAGGAGTTCCTCAGGATAGTGTCTGAGGCCCAACCATCTTCAGCTGCTTTGTCAATGATCTTCCTTCCATCATAAGGCCAGAAGTGGGGATGTTCGCTCATGATTGCACAATTTTCAGCGCCATTTGTGACTCCTCAGATACTGAAGCAGTCCATGTCCAAAAACAGCAAGGCCCGGACAATATCCAGGATTGGGCTGACAAGTGGCAAGTAACATTCGCGCCACACCATCTCCAACAAAAGAGAATCTAATTATCTCCCCTTGATGTTCAATAGCATTACCATCACTGAATCCCCCACCATCAACATCCTGGGGGTTACCATTGACCAGGAACTGAACTGGACTAGCCATATAAATACTGTGGCTACAAGACCAGGTCAGAGGCTGGGAATCGTGCGACGAGTAACCCATCTCCTGACTCCCCAAAGCCGGTCCACCATCTACAAGGCACAAGTCAGGAGTGTGATGGGATACTCCCCACTTGCCTGGATGAGTGCAGCTCCCACACACTCAAGAAGCTTGACACCATCCAGGACAAAGCAGCCACTTGATTGGCACCACATCCACAAACATTCACTCCCTCCACCGTCGCAGCAGCAGCAGTGTGTACCATCTACAATATGCACTGCAGGAATTCACCAAGACACCGTAGAGAGCACCTTCCAAATCCATGACCACTGCCATCTAGAAGGACAAGGGCAGCAGATAGATGGGAACACCACCACCTGGAAGTTCCCCTCCAAGTCACTCATCATCCTGACCTGGAAATATATCGCCGTTCCTTCAATGTTGCTGGGTCAAAATCCTGGAACTCCCTCCCTAACAGTACTGTGGGTGCACCCACACCTTATGGACTCCAGTGGTTCAAGACGGCAGCTCACCACCACCTCCTCAAAGGCAACTAGGGATGGTCAATATATGCTGGTCCAGCCAGCAAAGCCCACATCCCATGAATAAATGAATAAAAAAAAATTATAGCAGCAACTCAATCTGTAAGTAACATCTGCCCCCCACCCCCCCCCCCCCTGTCAACCTTCACAATGGAACATAGGTCTTGAGATAGTTAATCAGTCCCTTGAGCTTGTTTGCAGCAACATATCTACAGAGGAGGTCATTTTTCACCTTTGGGTATAGCAGAGTAGCAATTGTTTAGAAGGTGCATCTAAATTCATTGTATCATAGCATGATGCAGTACAAAAGGAGTCCATTCAGCCCATCATGCCAGTGCTGACTCTTTGAAAGTGTTATCCAATTACTCCCACACCCCAGCTCTTTCTCCATAGCCTAGCAAACTTTTCCTCTTCAAGAATTTATCCAATTCCCTTTTGCAATTTACTGTTAAATCTAATTCTATTGCCCTTTCAAGCAACACATTCTAGAATACACCAATTTGTTGTGTAAGATGCTTTTTTCCCTCATACCACCTCTGAATCTTTTACCAATTGCCTTAAGTCAGTGTCTGCTGATTGCTGACTCTACTGCCACAGAAACAGTTTTGAAACTATGAAAAATTTTGAGCTCTTCTATCAACTCTCACTATAAATTGTTAGAGTTGTGTGAATTCTAGTCCATTCTCATTATTGGAGGAATGGGACAATCAGGCGCACCACTTATCATAGATCATAAATATGTCATCAGTTTGAAACAGAACTGCATGAGTTGCTTTCATTGAAGAATATTTGGCCAGCCTAGGCTCATGGAGGGAAGCCATTACACACCAGCTACGTCAGTAACACTCTGCAGCCTTTGAAGTGTTCAATTCATGGGCAGTTTCGCAAAGCAGGTGTCAAAAGTAATTGTAACAACCAGAAATCTTCCTGTCCACTCTGTTCAATGCGGAAGGCTTGATTAGTGGGGAAAGAATCCCTGTTGTGCTGTGTTGTTGCTTATCCCAGAGACACGAGAGGATCGGATCACCTTCTAGTTGTCTCACCTCAACCGTTTATTTTCCAATCAAGGTGATGAGGTTGAACTTGCTAGGAGGAAGCAATCTCTTGTAATATGCTGATAGCATTGATATCTCACAGCTGCCACCCATGTTGTGATATGGGTTTTTTAGATGTCTCAATAATGAGATCTTAAGACTTGTATATTTAAATGTGGACCTCCATTGAGATGCATTTCTCTTTATTAACAGCCCGTCTGCTTTTTCCGGACACTGTGGGTTTTTCCCATCCCTTCCACGGGGAATGCGCACTCCATTCATTCCTAGAGTGGACTCGAATTTTCTTTATCCGTGGTGTCCATCATGTTCTTGCTGGACTTCAACATTTTACAAATGGAACCACTTGTTTCACCATTTCACTTAAACATTTGTTGGCTGTTTTATTTTCAAATCATTTTGCATTCATTATGAATCTTTTCATTCAGCTCAATGGCTCTCAGTATGTCTGAGGCACCTGGTGTGTTTCCTTTTACTTCCTTGCACTTCAGTGTCGGATTTACATTTTCCCATCTTATTTCTATCTTTTCTTTCTCTGTCTGCAACAAAACATTGTCCTTGCCCTTCATTTTGGTTTCACTGTTGGCCGGGTCTGTTTCCGATGAAGTCTTAACTTGTTTCAGCACTGTAATTGTGCTACTCATGGCTTCATTATCTGCTTACAGTTTGGAACGTTCTACGGCTTTTCCCTTTGATGCCTCCTCTTTTTCATTCATCTGCTTCTTCAGCTCTTTAGTCTGTTTCTTGTAGCTTTTGGCTTCCTCCTGGAATATTGAACATTGCTGAGTCTTCTCTGCCAACTAGTTCTTCAGTTTGTTCAGAGTGACATTAAACTCATCTTGATTCTCTTTGGAATGTTCGAGAGGAATACATTTTGTCCTGAGGGATTCTTGTTGCGTGTGAATGTTCTTCAACAGGTTTTCCTTTTCTTGGTGAAGCTTACTTGCTTCACTTTGAGTTTACCTGTAATTCAGTATAGTCTCCTCAAGTTTCTTATGCTGTGCTTCCATTCTGCAGTTTAAGACAGTGTTCATTTCTTCATGTTGCTGAATGGTTACTCATTCCTTTTGCATTTGATCTTGAAGAAAGATCAAATGTTCTTCCAACTGTTAATTTTCTTGTGATCTCTTGCCAGCTCACTCTGGGCTTCAGTGCATTGTTTTTTTGCTACTGATAATTCTAACGCTGCTTCTTCTGAAGTAATAGACAACATCCTCTGTAGCTCTTCATATCTTCCCATGGCTACATATTGATTGTTCAAGGAGACTTTCAGTGTTACAACTTCTTTGTATGTCTTTCTGCCTGGCTGTACATCTGGCGGAGTTTTCCCAACTCCTGCTTTGATTTGTCAACTGTGGAATTGAGGGTCATTATTTCCTCCTGATACTTGTGTGTCATCTTTGAAACTTGCTTGTTCAGATCTCGAACAGCTTGGATCATTGAAGACTTCAGTTTATCATGGTATATGTATCAAAGGTATATACTCAGCTTGAATCTTGTGCTTTAAATCTTCCAGTTCAACTCTGATATGAACATTTTCCTGCAGAAAAGTTTCATTTACTTTTTACACATTTTGCTTCTTATGAGTTGCCTCACAGTTTGGTGTCTTCTGATGCCCTCCCTCTGGGGTTTTTTCTTGTCCTCTCTCTGGGATTATTTGGTGCCCTCCCTCTGGAGTCTCTGCTTGCCCTCGCTCTGGGGTCTTTTGTTGCCCTTGGCACTTTATTGGGATTTGTCCTTTCTCTGGGGTCTCTTGTTGCCTTCGGTAGATTCTCCCTTTCTCTGGGGTCTTTTGGTGCCCTTGGCAGAGTTGCCCCCTCTCTGTGGTCTCTACCAATTTTCTGTCCATAATTGTTTTCTATTGCGTTGCCTCTTTAAGACTGTGAGTACAGTAACCTTTTTTAATCACTTGGACTGCATGTAACTGTCGGCTGTCTGAGCTTTGAGTTTCCCACACTTTTCTGGGTTTTGGCGGGTTCTCTGGCAATGATGGCTGGTTTTGATTTTGAACTTCTGAGCTTTCAAGGAAGGAGTATTACTTATCTCTGTGGTTCTTTCCTTTTTTCTGCAGGTTTTGCAGTTTTGGCGGGCTTGTGGTCTGATTGGGGCCTTTTTTTAAACTTTAATGTCAGCACTTTTCTCTTCTGCACTGCCTGCCTTTTGTTTTTTCTTTCAGGTAACTTTCAATTTTTATCAGCTTCTTCTTTACTCTGCAGTTTTTCTTAAACTTTTTACTCTGACAGCCGACTTTTATGTAACTTTTATTAACTGCAGCTGCCTTTCAGTTTTTCTTTGGATATGCTGAGTCATGAGGCTGCCATCTCTTCTATACAGCTTCATTTTTATCATTTTTGCTCACTGTCTCATGCACTGTCCAGTATTTTTCACACTGCGCCACATGGGGTCTTGCAATTTTTGTAGGTTTGTGCACTGTCTTGTGACCTACGTGGGCAGAATCGTCCCAGATTTGCACTAAGTGTAGTAGCAGGCAGGTAAAAATGATGTTTTACCCACCGGCCACAATGTCAGGTTCTCACGCTGTATCGTCCCAAACCCGCCACATTAGTTAGGCATTCCCAGGAAATACACTGTTTTGATGGTGAGTGGGCTCTCATTTTCCATGTCACCGAAAATGCTTGATGCCAACGGGCACAGAAAATCCCAGCCAGTGTCTTAACTCAGTGTCACTCAGGATCTTGTAATTTTTGTATTTTTGCTCACCTGTCTCTGTGATATGACCAGGTTTTTGTTTTTCCTTTTCACTCTGTGTCATTCAGGGGTCTTGCAATAAACTTCCACTCACTCTGGTAGATTCCTAAACTTCTAAGTCTGTAGCAAAGCTTCTTCAACTGTTTCTTCAATTTTTCTTCTTAGGTGCATGTGTCTCTAGTTTGGCTTCAGCTACTTTTATTGTTTCATACCTTAGGATACTGTTCTGGGTTCATCCTTTAAAATGTTGCTGCCATTCATCTTTTCAGAGCTCCTACCACTACCAACCATGTTGTAATATGGTAAAAGCAAAATACTGCAGATGCGAGGAATCTGAAATAAAAACAGCAAATGCTAGAAACACTCAGCAGGTCTGACAGCATCCGCGGAGAAGTCATATAGGCTCGAAATGTTAACTCTATTTCTCTCTCCATGGATGCTGCCAGACCTGACTTTTTCCAGTGTTTGCTGTTTTTATTTACGTTGTAATATGGGTTCTTTAGATATCTCAATGATGAGATCTTTAGATATGTATATTTAAACATGAACCCTTTATTGTTAACCTTTAACTATTTACAGATCCAAGGTATGGTCATGCATGGAGTTGTTGTCTCCATGCAGGCTGGCTGCAGACTGTTCTCTTTAGGCTGTTCTCTCAGTCTATTACCATGTGACTCTCTACATCATACCATGGGTGGTGCTATTCTCGAGTACCACATTAACCCTTGCTCTAGTGAGCACCTTTACATTACAATGGCATGCAGGAACATCATTCAACACAATCCTCACAATAGCATCTTCAAAGTCCAAAATGATTGGAAGGATTGAACTACATTTTAAAATAGTATTTAATTCCATTGCTAACTTGTTGCTTTTTCTCGCCCTTTCCCTATAACTATAGACTTTGTAAATAAATTCAACTGTAAGCTTTAGCCTGAATGATTGAAGCATGGCCTGACTCCCAGTGGCTGTCAAGCCATGTAATCTCCAGTATCTTGGGGACAGGCCATGGCATCAGGTTCTTGGTGATGGATAACAAATATCTTGTCAAATGAGATATTACCAATCCTGTGGCATGTTATATTCATTCCTGGCACACATAAGAGGATAATTTCAGATCATGGAAGTCAAGTCTGCTCATGGAAACTGCACTTTGCTGTGAGCACAAAACAAAGGTTTGGGAAAGAGTCCAAATTATAACAATGGATTTATGCTCAATCATTACCCCATTAGAAACTCTCAGTCCCTCAGTGGTGGTTTAGAAGGAAGGGTAAAATGTTGTTACTTCTTTTTAATTCCCACCTGTATTTCAGAATTCCACGTGTGACAGCCATCTTATAGAAATCATAGGAAGCAGTGACTGCATAGGTGACATTAAATTCCTCCCCACTCCGCACCTTCTCAGGGGGTCTGTCCACCCAACTCATCTCCAGCCCTTAAAATATACAGGAAAAAACAATCACAATGTAGAGATAAACAGGCCTCCTGTGGGAAAAGTAAATAGATGGCAGAGTTGAAAACCAAATAAATCCTGTTCATTATTCTCTATAGTAATTATGTTGTAGACCAAACAGACTTTTTGCCCTTTCTCCCTCAGAGAACATGCATTTACTGGGTGCAAAGTTCATGCAAAAGATGCAGGAATGATTTCACTGTCTCTCGCTCCCTTTTACATATCTGATGTACAGCTGGATCACTGGGTAAGTGACCCAGTATTGGTGCCTAGGGGAACATGATGCAATGGCCTGTCCCCAGACCCAGATTGATAGGCTGGCAAGAGACCCCAGGGCAGACAGGGAGCAAAGTTTAAACAACTCCCCTCCTGCTGCGAGAGGGTTCCAATCCTAGAGGCATGTCAAGCCTGCAGCTATGTCAGATTTCATCAATGCTGAGCTTCAATGGCCCAGGACAGGACTTTGGATAGAAATCACGCCCTTTGGGAACACTGTTCCTGTCTTATCTCTGAAGCTGGGAGCGGCAGGGATCGTTCAGCCTGGATTCTTATACTCCCAGTAATTTCATTTTGTCATTTTAATTGTAATCAGTACATGCTTGCTTCATCACTAGCATTTTAGTAAAGTTTGAAGGGGGAATATGTGGAATATTCAAGCTGCCCACTTGAAATGCAGAAGACATATTGTCCTTCCAGATTTGTGACTTTTATTGGAAGAGAAGCCTTTTGAAGCTGTTTAACACTGAGTTAAAATATTGGTGATCCCGAAACTGGTGCAAGTAATTTGAACTTAATATTTGAGCAAAGAGTATTGGGATGATATTAGTTCATGTTGGCTTATAATTGATCTTTTACAATGTACTGATGTCAATATGTTAATTAGGCCTAGTGACAACCGATCATTATATAGTTGAGCATAGTACTAATGCTATCACTTCATTTTACTTGTGCTGGTCGAGACAAAACTATGTAGTAACATGGAAACTACAAGGGACATGTTGAAAATATGAACTGAAAACAGAAAACAGTAATTATGCATTGACACCATCAGCATCAGTAGAGTTCAAAGGTGGTTTTGTTTCTTGGGGGCGGGGATGATGGGGTCAGGATTCACCATTGGAAGCGAAAACCAAGAAGTAAATAAACTCTATAGAATTAAATAAAGAAAGTGGGGACCAGAGCTCAGCGGGTCAAAGCAAAAAGGTTGACCAGTCCACTCTCAAAGAACAATAGTTAACTGGATATGATACTGGATTCACAATTCAGGGCCCTGAACTGAATTCAGAGAACGTGAATGCAAATCCGACCTTGACAGTTAGGATTAGGGTCAAGTATCAGTAAAAAGTGACTGTGAGCTGTCGGATCATCATTAAAAACACAAGTACTTTACCGCTGAGGGGAATGAAACATGCTCGATATGTCTGGTCTATATGTAACTTCAGTCCCACACTTAACTACACTCAAGTGTGCCCTTTAAGGCATTTGATTTCTTTCTAATTCATTCATGAGATGTGGGCTTCGCTGGCTGGGCCAGCATTTACTGCCCATCCCTAATTGCCCTTGAGAAGGTGGTGGTGAGCTGCCTTCTTGAACTGCTGCAGTCCATGTGGTGTAGATATATTTCCAAGTCAGGATGGTGAGTGGCTTGTAGGGGAATGTTCAGGTGGTGGTGTTCCCATGTGTCTGTTGCCTTTGTCCTTCTAGGTGGCAGTGGTCATTGGTTTGAAAGTTACTGTCTAAGGAGCCTTGGTGAATTCCAGCAGTGCATCTTGTAGATGGTACATACTGTTGCTACTATGCATCAGTGGTGGAGGGATTGAATGTTTGTGGATGTGGTGCCAATCAAGGGGGACGCTTTGTCCTGGATGGTGTCAAGCTTCTTGAGTTTTGTTGGAGCTGCACTCATCCAGGCAAGTGGGGAGTATTCCATCACACTCCTGACTTGTGCCTTGTAGATTCTGGACAGGCTTTGGGGAGTCAGGAGGTGAGTTACTCATTGCAGGATTCCTAGCCTCTGATATGTTCTTGTTGCCAAAATATTTTTATGGCTAGTCCATTTCAGTTGCTGGTCAATGGTAACCCCCAGGATGTTGATAGTGGGGGATTGAGTGATGGTAATGCCATTGAATGTCAAGGGGCGATGGTTAGATTCTCCCTTGTTGGAGATAGTCATTGCCTGGCACTTGCGTGGTGCCAATGTTACTTGCCACTTGTCAGCCCAGGTCTGGGTATTGTCCAGGTCTTGCTGAAATTGGACATGGACTGCTTCAATATCTGACACCATAGACCAAAGGACCATAAGACATAGGAGCAGAAATTAGGCCATTCAGCCCATCAAGTCTGCTCCACCATTCAATCATGGCTGATAAGTTTCTCAACCCCATTCTCCCGCCTTCTCCCCGTAACCTTTGATCCCCTAACCAATCACGAACCTATCTATCTCAGTCTTAAATACACTCAATGACCTGGCCTCCACAGCCTTCTGTGGCAATGAATTCCATAGATTCACCACTCTCTGGCTAAAGAGGTTTCTCCTCATCTCTGTTCTAAAAGGTCTTCCCTTTACTCTGAGGCTGTGCCCTCGGGTCCTAGTCTCTCCTACTAATGGAAACATCTTCTCCACGTCCACTCTATCCAGGCCTTTCAGTATTCTGTAAGTTTCAATCAGATCCCCCCCTCATCCTTCTAAACTCCATCGAGTATGGACCCAGAGTCCTCAAACATTCCTCATATGTTAAGCCTTTCATTCCTGGGATCATTCTTGTGAATCTCCTCTGGATCCTCTCCAGGGCCAGCACATCCTTCCTGAGATACGGGGCCCAACATTGCTCACAATATTCTAAATGTGGTCTGGCCAGAGCCTTACAAAGCCTCAGCAGCACAAACTTGCCTTTATATTCTAGTCCTCTCGAAATAAATGCCAACATTGCATTTGCCTTCCTAACTACCGACTCAACCTGCAAGTTAACCTTAAGAGAATCCTGGACTAGGACTCCCAAGTCCTTTTGCACTCCAGATTTCTGAATTCTCTCCCCATTTAGAAAATAGTCCATGCTCTATTCTTCCTACCAAAGTGCATGACCTCACACTTCCCCACGTTGTATTCCATCTGCCACTTCTTTGCCCATTCTCCTAACCTGTCCAAATCCTTCTGCAGCCTCCCCGCCTCCTCAATACTACCTGTCCCTCCACCTATCCTTGTATCATCTGCAAACTTAGCCAGAATGCCTTCAGTTCCTTCAACTAGATCATTAATGTATAAAGTGAAAAGTTGCGGTCCCAACACTGACCCCTGTGCAACTCCACTAGTCACCGGCCGCCATCCTGAGACGGACCCCCTTATCCGCACTCTCTGCCTCCTGCCAGACAGCCAATCCTCTATCCGTGCTAGCACCTTGCCTCTAAAACCATGGGCTCTTATCTTACTGAGCAGCCTCCTGTGCGGCACCTTGTCAAAAGCCTTCTGGAAATCCAAGTAGATAACATCCATTGGCTTTCCTTTGCCTAACCTACTCGTTACCTCCTCAAAGAATTCTAACAGATTTGTCAGGCATGACCTCCCCTTGATGAAACCATGCTGACTTTGCCCTATTTTACCATGCACTTCCAGGTATTCTGAAATCTCATCCTTAATAATGGACTCTAAAATCTTATCAACGACCGAGGTCAGGCTAATCGGACTGTAATTTCCTGTCTTTTGCCTCACTTCTTTCTTAAACGGGGGGTTACATTAGTGATTTTCCAATCCTCTGGGACCCTCCCTGACTCCAGTGATTCCTGAAAGATCACCACTAACGCCTCCACTATCTCTTCAGCTATTTCCTTCAGAACTCTGGGGTGTAATGCATCTGGTCCAGGGGATTTATCCACCTTCAGACCTTTCAGTTTTCCTAGCACCTTCTCCTTCGTAATGGCCACCATACTCACCTCTGCCCCCCCGACTCTCTTGAACTTTGGGGATGTTACTCGTGTCTTCCAACGTGAAGACTGACGCAAAGTACCTATTCAGTTCCTCCGCCATTTCTTTGTTCCCCACTACTACGTCTCCAGTGTCATTTTCCAGCTGCCCAATGTCCACTTTTTCCTCTCCCTTACCATTTATATATCTAAAAAAAACTCTTGCAATCTTCTTTTATATTACTGGCTAGTTTACCCTCATAATTAATCTTCTCCCTCCTAATTTCTGTTTTAGTTGTCCTCTGTTGGTCTTTGTACGCTTCCCAATCCTCTGGTTTCCCACTGCTCTTCGCCACATTGTATGCTTTCTCTTCAGCTTTTATGTTGTCCTTGACTTCCCTTGTCAGCCATGGTTGCCTCGTCCTCCCTTTAGTATGCTTCTTCTTCCTAGGGATGAATTTTTGCTTGTCTCCCAAATTACTCCCAGAAACTCCTGCTATTGCTGTTCCACCGTCTTTCCTGCTAAGCTCATCTTCCAGTCAATTCTGGCCAGCTCTTCCCTCATGCCTCTATAGTTGCCTTTATTCAACTGTAATACCATTACATCTGATTCCAGCTTTTTCCTCTCAAATTGCAGGGTAAATTCTATCATATTATGGTCACTTCCTCCTAAGGGTTCCTTCACCTTAAGCTCCCTTATCAAATCTGCCTCATTACACATCACTAAATCTAGAATTGCCTGTTCCCTAGCGGGCTCCACCACAAGCTGCTCCAAAAAGCCATCTCGTAGACATTTCCCAAATATTTTGAGGAATTGGAAATGGTGCTAAATATTTGATTGTATCAAACCAGCTATAGAGGATAACAGGAATCATCACATGGGTTGTATTCAAGAAGATGGAAAATTAGAGATGGATAATATTGGCCATGTCAGTGATTCCCATCTCCCAAGAAAGAATGAAACAAAATAGTCCGTAGCTGGGAAAACTGAGCAAAAAAATATTACAAATCTCCAGGCCTTCTTTTTCCCTTTCCAACAACTTTTATTTTTACAACTGACCATGATAATCAGTATCCAAAACATTTCCCAGCCAGCATTGCCATATATATGTGGTGCATTCAAGGTGATGGATTTCCACATGAAATTTTAAGGGTCCTTACCAGCACAGTCGATCATGTTGTACTCATTCGGATGCTCCATGGGCCAGCAGTCATACTCCGTGTTGTCTAAGTCATGCCAACATTGTGCAACCTTGAAAAGAGGATCAGTGTCAGAACAGTCACATCAAGGGGACCCAAATAATAGGGCAAGAGTCAAGTTGTTAGTTAGAACCAGCCTTGCCTATAACATAGGAAATATAGGAATGTAGGAACAGGAGGAGGCCATTCAGCTCCTCAAACCTGTTCCACCATTCAGTTAGATCATGACTGACCTGTATCTTAACTCCAGCTTTCAGCTTTGATTCCATAACCATTTCCTAACAAAAATCTAACAATCTCAGTTTTGAAAATTTCACTTGAACTTCAGCCTCAACAGAATTTTGGAGGATTTTCACTCCCCTGTGTATAAAAAGTGCTTCCTGGCATCACGCCTGAACTCATAGCTCTAATATTAAGCTTATGTCTCATTGTTCTGGACTCCCACCCCTCCAACAGAGGAAACAGTTTCTCACTATCTACTCTACCAATTCTTTTTATCATCTTAAATACCTCAGTTAGATCATGGCGTAATCTATAATTTTAGAGGTATAATTTTTCATTTTCGAACAAGCATCAGGAAGGAAGTCCATTTAGTTGAGTCAGCCAGGGTCAGTCAGGAATGAGAAATTTTCTTATATCCAACTTACCTCCATGGGGATTTAAATAGTCTTAATGTCCAATAAACCCTAGAACTGGGCTTCAAAACCAGAGAACTCATTCCTCAGGTGCAACATACAGATCCTTTCACCTCCCTTATTAAATGTCCCATATTCAGGATCAATCTCACGTCTACCTCCCACATTCATGATATTAGAAGCATGCACCTCTTTACAGTAAGAAAGGAAAGTCACCGGCCACTTGCTGACTGGCTCTCCTAATTTAGAGAACTCAAATTATTATTTTCACCTAAACGTACTATAGCAAAACAACATTGAATCAAATGAATTCCAGACTCAGTGAGTCAGCATTTGAGAAACTGGGCAAGACAAGGAGTATAAAAGTTGTGCTCATATTCTATACATTTGATACCCATTAATATAATTATTTCAAATATACATTTTCCCTCTGTTTGTGGTTTGCCAGCTTAAATTAAAGTGCCTGTTTGACTTGAATGCACTCATTTCAGTTCAGTAAAAATGGGTTATACTCTGGTAATAAAAGTCACAAACAAACCAAGCAGGTTACTTACCATGAAGAAAAGGGGGAAGATTTGATAAGCAGCCCTGTATTTCTTATGTCTCATTGTTGGTGACTTCTCAGTGCTCCTTCAGTAGATGTTCCTGCTGCTCTGTGTCCAGGTCTGCCACAAGCACTTGATTATGTTGTTTTTCAATCACTGACAGGTACAGTCGGGGTTGATTAATCACTATCTCTAGTGGCCATGATTATAGCTCCCTGCTGTCAAATAGAGACAAAAAAAAAACAATCTGTAACAGATGGCTCTGTCATCATAATCAGTGAAACAACTTGTTTTATCCTCCTCTCAGATGCCAACAGACCTGATGTGTATTCTCAGCTTCCAATCTTTTTTATTTATTCTCTCATGGGATGTGGGCATCACTGGCAAGGCGAGCATTTGTTGCCAATCCCTAATTGCCCTTTGAGGGCAGTTAAGGAATAACCACATTGCTGTGGGTAGGCCAGACCAGGTCTCCTTCACTAAAGGACATTAGTAAACCAGATGGGTTTTTATGACAATCAGTCACAGTTTCATGGCCTGCATTATAATAGAAGGATCCAATAGGTAAAGAATTAACATGGGACTGAGTACAGTATCACCCACACGGCGATGTGAGAAGGGACATGACCCAGATCTAAGGGCAGTCAGAAGATAGGTAGCAACACATAAGGACCTAGTATGGGGTCGTCTCCATATTTTTATCTTCTACTGTAAACTTGTACATAGTTCGGTATTGTTAATAAAAAACTTCTTTGTAACTTCAACAAGACTGCTTCATGGCATCCAAGCAGTACACATGATGGGTAGCAACAACAGAACAAATCATGGTGGTAGCAGGGGATAAAAACCCACATCCTCTCTAAAATACTGAAGAACTTTCAAGAAAAGGATGCGAGCAATGATTCTGCCCTGAAACAACCTCACTCAAGAAGCAAGACACTCAGAAAACTCACCTGAGAAGCTCCAGAGACTCAAAAGCCTGGCAGCAGATAAAAGTTAAGCTTAAGCATAGTCTCCACTGAATTTCTGCAAAAGATGAGCTTCAACGAAGCAGAGCCACCTGCCAGAAACCTACAGGGTGAGATAAAAACCTTTCAAATTTCTAGGCAAGCCAGTCTTATGAACCATTTTCTTTAAAATCAGGCAGAAACTCTTTTGTGCATTTCATCGCTAGCCCAAACTCTGTCTTTGCGCTGTCTCCACGTGGCGCCCCAAGTCCAGAACGTCATGAAAAAAACATAAAAAGAGACTGAATATTTCTTTAAAAACAAGTTGGGACACTTGCGATTCATTAGCCTCCCGGCCAGTGAGAATTCTGCCCTCTCAACCCATCTGTGACCTGCAGCACGTCATCATAACTAAAATGAGCAGCAGCAGCAACCCGACCTGCAGCCATTTTCAGGTTTCTTCTTCCCCAATGGACCGCTGCCACAATTTTGTATTTCACGCCGAAACTGTGAAGTGAGCAAAAATCCTGTCTTCATCCATACTGGCAACTTCACCTTACAATCCTCTTCACTCTTAAAGGGACACCCACATATTAAAATACTTTAAAGATGGAATTCAATTCTCCATTACCACCACCAATGGCCCCATCTATGGCCTTGACCAATCTCACAATTGAAGTTATTGGAGGAAAAGGTTGCTGACATATAGCACTGCTGCAGGATCAGATAAAAAGTCAGAGGCAGAACAAGTTAGCACACTACTTTATTCCATTGGGCCCATTGCAGACAATAACATCACCAGGCAAGCCACGGATTAATTATCTGCTAAATTAGAAGATGTTTTAAAACCTTTTGATCTTTTCTTCAACCTAAGATCCAGCAAGATCTTGGAAAGTGCCAAATTTAACAGGAGAGTCCTACAGTCTGGGGAGCCTGTCAATTCCTTTATCAATGATGTTTGCCACATGGCAGAAGGATGTGAATATGAAGATCTGAAATCAGAACTCATCCGAGACAGAATTGTGGTGGGTGCCATGGACAATTTGCTCTCCAGTCTTCTCCGAGCCAAAGGTAATCTTAATCCCGACAAGGATGCCCAATTAGTCAGGCTGTCCAAGCTGCGAGACCAACATAGGACCGTTCTCAGAGAGGAAGGTGCTTCATGAGGCAGAAGGCACACCTCAGTTCGCCACATCAAGCCACACAAGCACAGGGAGCATCCGAGCTAGGGCAAGACATCCCCCAACCACCCGGCCGAACAACCGTCCCAGCGCCGTTGTGTGAAAACGCATTCACAGGAAGGACCAATGTCCTGCGAGTGCTGCCAAATGCTTCCTCTGTCACAGACAGGGACACTTCAGTATGCTGTGACAGTCATGAAAGCCATCGACAAAGAGGGGGCACCAACCCACCCAGCCTTACTTTGGGCAGCATCAGATGCTGCGGCTCTTCCTTCTGGAGTGTAGACATCTCAGCGAATGTCCATCTAACCTACTGCAAATTAGATTCTGGAGCCAGAGTGACAGTCCTATTGATCGAGGAACCATGGTTTAAAGGCTGCTGGGTCCGAACAATGGACGCCCCCCTTTACAGTGCAGAGGGAGTCCAACTCCCAGCTATTGTTATGATTCAGGAGCCATTGGATTACACCAACAAACAGATTATGGAGCTAATGTACGTCATGTGGAATTTGCCCTTTTCACCCCTCAGCAGAGCCTGCATTGCTCTCGATCTCCTTCAACTGGCTGTAGATGTGAAGGTGACCATTGACCCCACCCAGCCTGAAAGGCATCCTCCCATAGGCCCAACCACAACACACCATTCAAATGTTGACTTAATTTGTAATCTCTCTCCTCTTGTTCACGGAGCAGGTCTGTTCTTCATTTCTGATCCCCGAACCTGAGCAACCCGCTGCACAGGGGGTTACCACAGTGCCCCCAGTGGAGGTGACGCCAGAGCTAGAATGACCTCCAGAGAAGCCTTTGCTTCCAGTAGTGACCACAATGCAGATGGTAGAGATACCAACCAACGCACAGCCCAACAACTACCAACCAATGTGCCAAAATCACAGCAACAGCTGGAACCAGGTAGCAGCCTCACACAACCACAACTACACTAAGACGAGCTACCTCCCAACTCTTCCTCCATCCACAGGACTGCTCTCCCTCAACCGCGGAGAGCTTCCAGATGCCAGAAAAGGCAGAAGGAGAAGAAGAAGAAACACCACTAACAACCTGACAAACATCGCTTTCGTCCACCCAGAAAGAAGCGATCACCGCTCACCCACAACAAATCACCGCCACATCAGCCAGACCAAGCAAGCGTGGGGCAGCATCCATCAATGGAAGAAGTGCATGAAGCCTTCCCTACATCCAGACACAACCACCGTCAGGATTAAGAAGCCTGGAACCTCTAACACTCTCTTGGCCAGAAGGCAAACGAGATGTGGCCGGGGTACAAGGCCTCCAGATTGCCCAAATCTCCAATTTCAAAGACTTGAAGAGGGAGATGGGTAGTAAAAACATTGTTAAAGTGTGTTGTTAATGTTGTACTGTTAATCATGAAGTAGCTTAGAATAGTTCACAGTTGTAACACTGAAGTTAAGTACACAAGACCTATAATGGTGTAAGACTTGAAGCAAACTGTAAGTACTAATGTCAGTCTATATTCAGGGGATAAAGACTTGGAGGGAGGTGTAGTGGAAGGATCTGGTCCCTAAAAGGTTAACATGGGACAGAGTACAGTATCACCCACATGGTGATGGAAGAAGGCAGCTAATCTAGATCTAAGGGCAGTCAAGAGAGAGGTAGCAACATGTAAGGACCTAATTTGGGGTCCTCTCCATACCTTGACCCTTTACTGTAAATATGTACATAGTTCAGTAATGTTAATAAAGACTTGTTTATATGTTCAACCAGACTACTTCATGGTGTCCAAGCTGTACACATCACAGATAGCAACAATAGAACAGATCACATTACTGAGACTAGCTTTTAATTCCAGATTTTGTTTGTTTATTAATTGATTTTAAATTCTACCAGCTGCCATGTGTGATTTGAACCCATGACTGTAGGGTAGTAGCCTGGGCCTATGGATTACTCATCCAATGACATTACCGCTACACCACCATATAGCCCCAATCACCACCTGTTTCTGACAGGATTGAGAAGTACAAGGAAGGGAAGCTGACCAGATGCTGGTGTCGCTGGCTAGCCCAGCATTTATTGCTAACCCCTAATTGCCCTTGAGAAGTGGTGGTGAGCTGACTTCTTAAACCGCTGCAGTCCATGTGGTGTAGGTGCTGCTAGGAAGGGAGTTCCAGGATTTTGACCCAATGATAGTAAAGGAATGGTTATTATAGCTCCAGGTCAGGATGATGAGTGGCTTCGAGGGGAACTTGCAGGTGGTGGTGTTCCCATCTATTTGCTGCCCTTGTCCTTCTAGGGTGGCAGAAGTCAGATGTTTGGAAGGTGCTGTTGAAGCAGCCTTGGTGAATTCCTGCAATGCATCTTATAGATGGTACACACACTGCTGTTACTGTGCGTCGGTGGTGGAGGGAGTGAATGTTTGTGGATGGAGTGCCAATCAAGTAGGTTACTTTGTCCTGGACGGTGTCAAGCATCTTGTGTGTTGTGGGAGCTGCACTCATCCAGACAAGTGGAGAGTATTCCATCACACTCCTGTCTTGTGCCTTGCAGATGGTGGGCAGGCTTTGAGGAGTCAGTTGAGTAACTCACCACAGACTTCCCAGCTTTTAATCTGCTCTTGTAGCCACAGTCTTTATATAGCTTTTCCATTTCTGCTTCTGGTCAATGGTAACCCCCAGGATGTTGATAATGGGGGATTCAGCAATGGTAATGCCATTGAATGTCAAGGGGACATGGTTAGATTCACTTCTGTTGAAGATGGGCACTTGTGTGGTGCGAATATTACTTGCCACATATCAGCCCAAGTCTGGATATTGTCCAGGTCTTGCTGCATTTGGGCATGGACTGCTTCAGTACCTAAGTAGTTATTAATGGTGTTGAACATTGTGCAATCATCAGCAAACATTCACATTTCTGACCTTATGATGGAAGGAAGGTCATTGATGGAAGCAGCTGAAGATGGTTGGGCCGAGGACACTACCCTGAGGAACTCCTGCAGTGATGTCCTGGGACTGAGATGATTGACCTCAAACAACTATAATCATCTTCCTTTGTGCTAGGTATGACTCCAACCAGTAAAGAATTTTCCCCCAATTCCCATTGACTGCCTTCAATTTTTCCAGGGCTTCTTGATGCCAGACCTGATCAAATGCTGCCTTCATGACGAGGGCAGTCATTCTCCCTCCTCCCCTCTTGAGTTCAGCTCTTTTGTCCTTGTTTGAACCAAGGCTATAATACGGCCAGAAACCATGAGGCCCTGGCAGAACCCTAACTGAGTGTCAGTGAGCAGGTGATTGCTGAGCAAGTGCCACTTGATAGCACTGTCGATGATGCCTTCCATCACTTCACTGATGATTGACAGTAGACTGATGGGGTGGTAATTGGCTGGATTGGGTTTGTCCTGCTTTTTGTGGATTAATAGGATAGATAGGATAAATAAAGGGAGCCTTTTTCTGCTCATGAGGGAGTCTATGATAAGGGGACCTAACCTTAAAATTGGAGCCTGGCCATTCACAAGAGAAGCTAAGAAACACTTCTTCACACATAAGATGATAGGAATGATGAATACTGTTCCCACAAAGAGAAGAAAATGCTAGTTCAATCATTTTAAATCTGAGATTAATAGATTTTTGCAAGTCAGAGGTATTAATGGATATGGGACAAAGGGAGGGTGTGTGTGTGGTGAGGTGGTATATGGTATTAGGACACATCAATCATAATCTCACTGAATGACAGGACAGGCTCAAAGGGCTGAATGGCCTCCTCCTGTTTCTATGAGTGGCACCTCTATTGATAGCTCACCAGCTGAAATGTGCAATTAATTTTTTATCATTCATTCATGGGGTGTGGGCATCGCTGGCTAGGCCAGCATTTATTGCCCATCCCTAACTGACATTGAGAAGGTGGTGTTGAGCTGCCTTCTTGAACTGCTGCAGTCCATGTGGTGTAGGTACACCCACAGCACTGTTAGGAAGAGAGTTCCAGGATTTTGACCCAGCGACAGTGAAGGAACAGCGATATATTTCCAAGTCAGGATGGTGAGTGGCTTGGAGGGAAACTTGCAGGTGACGGTGTCCCCGTCTATCTGCTGCCCTTGTCCGTCTGGGTGGTAGAGGTCGTGGGCTTGGAAGGTGCTGTCTAAGGAGTTTTGGTGAATTCCTGCAGTGCATCTTGTAGATGGTACGCGCTGCTGCTACTGTGCGTCGGTGGTGGAGGGAGTGAATGTTTGTGGATGTGGTGCCAATCAAGCGGCTACTTTATCCTGACGGTGTCCAGCTTTTTCAGTGTTGTTGGATATCGTCATTCTGTTGCTGGGTCAAAATTCTGGAACTCGCCCTCCCTAACAGCACTGTGGGAGTACCTACACCACATGGGCTGCAGCGGCTCAAGACGACAGCTCACCACCACCTTCTCAAGGGCAACTAGGATTGGGCAATAAATGCTGGCAAAATTTTAGCTAACATAGCTCTTATAAACAAGACCATTTTTACAGAGAGGCAAAGGACACAGGGTGCTTTCTATAACTGAAGTGTTCTTCCTATTTGCTACTTCAGGCAATGGGGGAGGTTGATGGTTTATGTCCAACTGCATGTAGGAACATACTTTCCTAGCTCGCTAATTGCAGTGATCCCACATCCCAAAGGATACAATTAACTATGGAGATGCAGCTGAGATCACATCTCTAGTATCCTAAACCTTGGCCTGTCCACTGAAGAGAGGAAAAGGAGTGAGGATCCAGAAAGAGTTGCACAGAGCTAGAGGGCTAAAAGTTACACACTGGGATGCCATACCATGGTGAACAGCTGGCATGTGTCAAAAATCTGCAGATGGAACCGCCCATGATTTTCTGATGCATAAATAAGCTGACCTGCGTCTCTGCCCACCCGCTGATCGCATTCCCGTGCAGCACCCGTGTCCGTTCAACACAAGGCTCCGCTCACTTTTGATTTTGAAAGCGTTGGTTGTAGTCAGATTTTCACTCAACTCCCCTGTCCGTTCCTCTCCCTCAGTCAGCCATGTCCTTTCCCCCTTCACAGTTGATCCCCTGACATCATCTTCCGCTTTCCCACTGTCACCTACCAACCCCAGCCCTTTTCTTTCCAGGATGTCCAGGAGAACATTCCCTACCTTCTTGAGAGTCCCAACCCCATTCACATTGACCTCTGTGATGTTCTCCTTCCCACCTCCAGGGCCCGTGTCTGCCTACAAGTCCCTACCAACAAACTTCACCATGCCTTCCACTGCTACCATCGCACCCTCACCCTGCCACCCTTCCGGCTCTCTCTGCCCCTTCTCATACTCACCATTCCCTCTGACCACACCCACCCTCAGCTCACTCCTCAGGAGGTAGTCATTGAATCTACAGGCCCCTCCCTTGCATGTTCACCTGGACATCCCCACCCACTTACTCCCTCCACCTTCTTACCATCCTCCCCTCGGATACCTTCCTCCCCCTGGACTCCTTCCCCCCTCCAAACTCCTTCCCCCTTCTGATCTCCTTCCCCCCTCCAAACTCCATTCCTTACACCTACCTCCCCACTTGCTGCATTCTTCTCTGTTACACCCTTCTCCCCACCATACTCCTTCCTTACCGCCGCCCACCCCGCAACCTCAACCCATCCCCACCCCGACACCTTCATTGCCCCCATCCCAACCTCACCACCCCTCTGGCACACCTTCCTCTCCCAACGTCTCTCGCACCCCCACACCCCCCACCACCCTGGTACACTTTCCTCTCCCACTCAGAGCTGGATCTTCCTCTCCCCACCCTCGCTGATCATCCATAGCAGCCCACGGCCAGGACAGTGATGTTCTGAAGCAGACCTGAAGTATCAGTGGAGACCTCCCACCTCCCGAGAGCTGCTTCGTGGTGGAGCCGTGTCCATGAGGGTCCACACAGCAGGCGATGCACATGTTCCTCAGGGTCCGGTAACTGTTGGGCTCCAGCATCTTCTTCTCCTCGGATGTCCGCGATCTGAGCAAGGCCCTAGCAGTAAAACCCGACTCCTGCACGTCACACTCGCCCAGATGTGTTCTGGGCCGGCGTGTTTTCCTGCTGGTGCAACAGAAAATCGGGCGTGGAGGGGAGACGATTCCCGCCGGGCCTTACTTTGCCTCCCATTATCAGGATGCAAATGGGGTTCACACCGGCCTCCAGCGGGATTGGCATTCTGCCATGGCAGACACCATCGGAGGATCCTGTTGTGCTTTCACACTGGCATGAAACTGATTATTGGCCTTCTCACCATATTGTCCCTCACCACCCGCCCCCCCACCCCCAACACCCCCTCAGCCTCCCATAATGCCATAACGCCAACAGGGCCAGAACATTCAGGCCTACCTGTTTAACCAAATATCTCCTGATGTGGTGTCCGGTATCAAATTTTATTTGATAATCACTCCTGTGATGTGCCTTCGGATGGTCCGCTATGTTAATGAAGCTGTAGAAATTCAAGCTGCTGTTGAACTAACAACTTAGACCCTTAAGCGGCACAGCTGCTTTACAGTCAGATACCAGTAAAAACAGAGGGGTGAACACTCGTGGGGAAAAAAAAAGCTTTTTAGATTCAAATCGGCAGTTCCTATTGGGCAGAATAAGGCTTTAGCAAGGCCCCCTCACAAACATTTGTCAACAGTCAATGGCTAGGGAAGGCCAAGTGTTCAAACATTCAGATGTTCACGTTTAGCATTTAATTACTTTACAGTATTTTGATTGTGATAACTTGGCTTCAAAAGAAGAAAATAACTACCACTTTGTTTTTGTTTCAAATAGCCCCACCTTGATGTGATTTAGTGGGCAGCACTCTCTCAACTCTGAGTCAGACAGCTGTGAGTCTGGAGACCTGAGCTGATGCTCCACTGCAGCGCCGAGGGGGTGCTGCACTGCCCTTCAGATGAGACATAAAAAGGAGGTCCTGGCTGTCCTTTCAGGCGAATATGAAAGATCCCACAGCACTACTTGAAGAGGGGAATTCTCTCAATATATATCTCTCAGCCAACGTTGCTTCACAAAAAACATGATCTGGTCATTAGCACATTGCTGTTTGCAGGAGCTTGCTGTGCGCAAACTGACTCTCAGGTTTACAGCAGCGATTCAATTGCACAAGCACTTCATTGGCTGGAATGCACTTTGGGACATCCCAAGGTCATGAAAGACAATATAGAAATCCAAATCCTTCCCTGTTTCCTTCAGGTACGTTACAACAACCAGCATAGCATTTTTGTTAAATCACTTTTCTTTCGAAGCTGTGGGCCAACACAATAACATTATTTTCTCCAGAGTTACCATCTTTGGGATCAGCTTATTTTGCTCCCTCTAGATTTCTAACTCTAATAAAGCAGTAATAATGTCCTTTGTGTCCTTTAGGCCTCTTAACTAATAGTTGATGATGTACTTCTTCTGCCGTGACCTACCAGCAGCACCATAATTACAGAACATATAATTGCTGCTCTCTGCTAGATAATAATTGTGCACCTTCATTAGTCAGTTTGTTGTTAGAGAGTAGATAAGCCAACAGCAGACTCCTCCTGCTTGTTTCCTTTGGAGGTTGGGGAGAGAAGGGGAGGGTAACAAAGGAGTTGGGAAAATGAGCTTGTGCTCGGCAGAGAGAGGAGGCAAATGCTGGAGTACAGAAATCCACCCCGCTTTCAACTTCAGTCTGCCGAGACACAGTCTAACAGAAGCCAGGCAGACATGTGGTTGAATTTTAAAGGACACTTCTGCTGATTCTCAGGTCCGTCACTTAGGGAGCACAGATATGAAGATGGGCTTACAGCCCTCCAGCAGCGATTCTCCAACTATATGTCCCACTCTGTTGTGACCTGTCACTTGGAGCATGAATGGGCAATTTGCCCTTATTTACTTTGCCTCACTTATATATACGAACAGATATATACATAAACATCCTGTGGGTTATCAGTGACCAGAAACTGAATAGACTAGCAGTATAAATACTGTGGCTACAAGAGCAGGTCAGAGTCTGGGAATCCTGCGGTGAGTAACTCTCACCTCCTGACTCCTCAAAGCCTGTCCACCATCTACAAGCCACAATTCAGGCGTGCGATGGAACATTCTCCACTTGCCTGGATGAGTGCAGCTCCCACAACACTCAAGAAGCTTGACACTGTCCAGGACAAAGCAGCCACTTGATTGGCACCACATCCACAAACATTCGCTCGCTCATACAGTAACAGCAGTGTATGCCATCTACAAGATACACTGCTCCTTCGACAGCACCTTCCAAACCCATGACCGCTACCATCTAGAAGGATGAAGGCAGCAGATAAATGGGAACATCACCACCTGGAAGTTCCCCTTCAAGTCACTCACCATCCTGACTTGGAAATATATCCTCGTTCCTTCACTGTCGCTCGGTCAAAATCCTGGAACTCCTTTCCTAACAGGGGGCATGGTCAGGGGTGGGGGATGTTGGGGGGTAGGGGCATGATCAGGGGTGGGGGGCATTAGTGGGGTAGGGGCATGGCCAGGGGTGGGGGGTGTTAGGGGGATAGGGGCATGGTCAGGGGTGGGGGGGCGTTAGAGGGGTAGGGGCATGGTCAGAGGTGGGGGGGGCGTTAGGAGGGTAGGGGCATGGTCAGGTGTGGGGGGCGTTAGGGGGTAGGGGGCATTAGGGGGTGGGGCATGATCAGGGGTGGGGGGCGTTAGGGGAGGTAGGGGCATGGTCAGGGGTGGGGGGCGTTAGGGGGATAGGGGCATGGTCATGGGTGGGAGGTGTTACGGGAATAGGTGCATGGTCAGGGGTGGGGGGGGCGTTAGGGGGGTAGGGGGGGTGGTGGCAGTGAAATGGAGGCACTGTCACCTCTGATTGGCCAGCAGCTCTTTTGTGCAGCAGCGCCAACAGCGAAGCTGCTGCAGGAAAGACACACCCACCGAGGCCTGGGTCTTCATTGGATCCCTGGACTCAGGTGACTGATGGTGGAGGGAGTTTCGTGGGGTGGGGTCATGGGTTGTTGATGGGGGGGGAGGTTCGGTGGTGGTTACCTGTATGGCTCTCAATGGGACATCCCTTTCCCAAAGCTGGGTCCCTCAATCAGGGACTGAGTGCCTTTGAACAAGGATGCCCCCCACCAACCCCCATCCTGGGACACCACAACCTGCACAAGTTTGCTTGTCCGTGAGGAGGCAAGCCCCCCACCCCTGACCATGCCACTACACCTGGTTTAATACCAGCAGCAACAAGATGTGGCCCTTAATAGGGCATTAATTAAACACTTATGGGCTTCATTTGACATCAGGGCACGAAGACCATCCATGGGCCTTCCCACCATGAACTTTATCGGGGTGGAGGTGGGAAGGTGTTGGGATCCCCACCCACCAACGTCCCCGCCTGATTAAATACCCCCCCCTCCTCCATTTCTAAACTCGCCAAGAGGGAGAGCATAAAACACGTCACCACAACTCAGAGGTGAAAACACGCACTCAACTGAGCCAAACTGGCACTTTCACTCAGATAATAACGTTTCTTCAACCTATTTAAACTCATCCTTATCTTAATGTCATCCCATTTCGACTTGAGAGCAAGTAGACAGACACAGTTTCCTCTGGCAATAGGTCATTGGCCAGAGGTCATGGTTTAAAATAATTTGAAAAGTGCTAGACAAGAAACGAGGTGAATGTTTTAATGCATCAATGATCTAGAATGTTGTAAGGGGAGTGGAATCAGATTCAATAGGAGCTTTCAAAAGACAGTTGGACATGTTCTTGAGGAGGACTCATTTGTCAGGTTATGGGGGAGAATGCTGGGCTGTGGGAATAAAATGACAGGTTCTTCAAAGAGCTGGCACAAACTCAATGGGCTGGATTATAAGATGCCTTAAATCAATCCCATGTTCCAGCCAAATTCACTCTTCCAGGAAAGTTATTCCAGGGTGGATACCCTTTGCTTGAATTAACATTCTTTATGTGTGTGGTCTGTCCTAAATTTGAGCTTTACAGCACTGAATGGTATTCTCATGTCCTGCATCTATGGCTTATCTCAAAATATTGTGTTCTACCTAATTACTATCTCCCATTTAGCAGCCCATCCATCTTTTATAAAGTCCCCTCTGATTTGTCTCTATGATGTTGAAGAGCCTGAGCCCATTAAGTAACTTCTCATAACTCTTCCATCTGGTACTTAAGGGGCTGAAATGCCCTCTCGTCAAATATCTCTAATGTTTCCCTTGGCTCACAAATCGATGATGACCTTCAAACTCAGCATGTCACCCAGTCTTAATTCAAGGCTGCTGTCACACTGCAAAAAAACAGACCCTAGTTAACACGCATGTTGTATACAATTGACATGACCACAAAAAGACACAAAATGAACAGAGACGGTCTTTATTAAAAAGACAGCTTTCAGACAAAACATTCAAATTGCATAAACTTGGCTCGGTTAAAAATAAAACAAAGCCAAGAATTAGAACTGAAAGCTCTGTAAGTGAAAATCCACTTTGAGACAGATCAAAGGACAGAAAGCTTAAAGTTTCATAAACAACTGCCCAGGCTTTTCTGAAAAAATATCAACAACTGGACAATGCTCATTGTTATTAATGTGCGAGTTGCGGTGAGGGAGGTGTCCTCTGTGAATTGTCACAAGTTGGTGGGCTGCCTGCAGTGCCCCATAATCAGCTTCAGGGAAACAGGGTCTTGTCCTTAACCCTCGCCGCGAGTTTCATGGATTTTTTGCATTTGTGCAATAATGAATCATTAAATCCACTCCTGAAAGTCAACTAATCAATAATGCAAATGCCCTTTTTAATGACATGGTAATTCATGAATGGTTGCCAATCAACATCTCTTGAGGATAAAGTGAACAATTAAAAGTGTGAAACAGAGTCAACATTTCAGGTCCATTAACCTTCATCAGGACTGTTCTGATGCAAGATCACAGACTTCAAATGTTGTCCAGAATCTTATCAGCCCTGTCGGGGTGGAGTTGGGGGCAGAACTGGAAGAAAAGTTCAAAAGTCATGGTCAGGTGGACTCCTTGAATTGAAGTGTTCTTACTGGAGGTTGGCTGCAATGGGAACCAGCAATCCCTTCCCCACTGGGCAAATAAGGTCCTGCTTAGGTGCCAGTTCCAGAACCAGCCGGCATCTTACTGGCATTGGACTGGCCCCCGCTGTTGAGGCAGGAAACCAGCAGCTACCTGAACCTGATAGTTGTTGCATTCTTTATTTTTAAATTGTTATTGCACCTCATTTTGAAGTGCCCTCCTGCTTTATTACTTGCCTCAGCAGCACCAACCCCTCCCAGCCAGGTTCCAGTCATCCAGTTCTGCAGGCTGTCTAATTGGGCCTCCCACCTTGGAGACACCTTGCCATCCTTAATTAGGTAGCTCCCCAACTGTCGTTGACCTCTGATCTAAGTGGGGTCGGCACCCAGAAATGGTCCCAATGCCTGAAATTTTTCAAAGGGCAGATGGTTCTGCCCAGTACCTGCTCAGTTTTTCTCCCTCTTGAGTGCAGGAGTAAAGCTGCCTTGCTGCAATTATATAGAGCCTTGGTGAGACCACACCTGGAGCGTTGTGTACAGTTTTCGTCTCCTTATCTAAGAAAGGGTAGACTTGTCAAAGAGGGAGTGCAACAAAGGTTCACCAAACTAATCCCTGGAGTGGCAGGATTGTCTTGTGAGAAGGCACTGAGGAGACTTGGCCTGTATTCTCTAAAGTTTTGAAGAATGAGAGGTGATCTCATTGAAACTTACAAAATTAACACAGAGCGTGACAGGGTCGATGCTGATAAGATATTTCCCCTGGCTGGTGAGTCTGGAACCAGGGGACACAGTCTCAGGGGCAGGCCATTTGAGACTGAGAGGCAGAGGAATTTCTTCACTCAGATGGTGATGAATCTTTGGAATTCTCTACCCCAGAGGGCTGTGGAAGTTTAACCATTGAGCATGTTCAAGACAGAAATTGATAGATTCCTGGAGACCAATGACATCAAGGGGTATGGGGATAGTGGGACAAATGGTGTAGAGGTAGATGGTCAGTCTTGATCTGTTTGGAAAGTGAAACAGGCTCAATGGGCTGAACGACCTACTCTTGCTCCTACGTTCCTCCACAGCTGCTGCTAGACCTGCTGAGTAACTGCAGTATTTTCTGTTTTTATTTCAGTCTTCCGACATCTGCAGTATTTTTCACCAAGGATCCTTCGACAACACCTTCCAAACCCACAATCACTATCATCTGGACAGACAAGGGCAGCAAACACATTGCCTGAAAGGATGGTGGAAGATTCAAGAGGACATTTCAAGAATGAACTGTATAAGTACCTGATGGGGGAAAAATTTGCAGAGCTTTGAGAAGAGAACAAGGGAGTGGGACTCATTGGATAGCTCCTTTAAAGAGAGGGGGCTGGCATAATAATGGGCCAAATGGCCTTCTGTGCTGTATCATTTTATGATTTTATAATGGAATTAGAGCACTATATTCAAAAACTATACTTGCATCAGGTCTGTTTTAACCCAGTTTACACAGCATTGAAAATGCAATCAAGAACAAGTAACACAATATTTGCAGAAGCAGCTTTATACTGTAGATAATGGTTTATAAGTCAATTTGGTGTATAAATCAATCTCTGCTTTCAGCCACAATATGCTATACTTGCACTGGTTGTCAGCCCCAATTTTTCACCCCGCAAATGGATGTTTTACTTGCAACTGGATGCAATGGATTGAGCAGGCAATAAGGGTTATGTTGCAAAGATGCCCAGGAGTGTAAGACACGCCCACTCTTTGTGTTAGATGCCGAGGAGTTTTGAATTTGACGGGTTTTCAATGCTTTAATTGTGGTTAAAAGGGTCTTTGTACAGTTAATTTATTCATCAAACTGCGTCACATTAATTTACTGGTTTTATGGCTTCTTTTCACAATTCAAAATGGCAGCCACCGTCACCCACGCTGGCAGCTCACTTTTATACTCAGTGTATAAATTGACCCCATCATTAGGGGGATTTTTCAGGCTTCAGAGATTGACTTATGCACTGACATCTACGGTACGCCAAAGTCGCAGTTTGGGAACTACGGTTCCAAGCAGGCTTCAGGCCTCCAGCACATGCATCGGCTTCAAAAGAGCCACTCATGGACAGTTTGTCCATATTTGTGTCTTTCAGCTAGGAACTGAAGAAAAGGAAGCAGAGAAGTGAAATGGCGCAAAACCGGAGGTCAGGTGACCTGAACTGGGGCACCATTCGAGAGAATGTGTCCCAGGGAGTAGGACACAGAGAGAGGGATAGAGAGAAGGTCCCAAACCAGGGAGTGAGAGAGAAAGAGATCCCAGAAGAAAGTCCTAGGCAGGGACAAAGCCAAGGATTAGAAACAGGTCCCAGAAGACAGTTCCAGGTAAAGGGCAAGGACAGAAATCAAAAACAGATCCTGTTATATAAAGTTGAGAGAAAGGAGCAGAGAAATTGGCTCCAAGTTAAAGAGAAAGCTGCAGGGAGCAGACTTCACAGAATCACGTAGAACCACAGAATTTTAATTGGCCATTCAGTCCATTGTGTCTGTTCTAGCCCTCCAAATGAGCATTATGACCTAGTGCCATTCTCCTGCCTTTTCGCTGTACCCCTGCACATTGTTTCTATTCAAATAATTACCAAATGCCCTCTTGAATGCCTCGATTGAACCTGCCTCCACCATACTTCCAGACAGTGCATTCCAGACCCGAACCATTCGTTTTGTGAAAAAGTTTTTTTCTCACGTCATGTTTGCTTCTTTTGCAAATCGCTTTAAATCTGTGTCCTCTCATTCTTAAACTTTTTTACAAGTGGGAATATCTTCTCCCTATCTACTCTGTCCAGCCCGTTAATGATTTTAAACATCTCTCTCAAGTCTCCTCTTAGCCTTCTTCTCCCCAAGGAGAACAATCTCAACTTCTCCAATCTATCTTTGTGACTGAAGTTTCTCAACTCTGGAACCATTCTTACAAACATTTTCTGCACTCTCTTCAATGTGTTTACATCTTTCCTATAATGTGGTGCCCAGAACTGTACACAATACTCCAGCTGAGGTCTAACCAGTGTCTTATATAAGTTCAGCATAACCTCCTTGCTCTTGTACTCTATGCCCCTATTAATAAAGCTCAGTGTAAAGAAAATACCTTTTTATTTCTGTTGGACTGTGGACTAAAATGACAATGGTTGCAGTTTGAGAGACAGGTCTACTGGAACAGAGTGAGGGTTATATACAACGTTGCTGTCCTGGAACAGAGTGTGCCATGAAAGACAGGGTGGTGCCATAGAGGAGTCCAGTCTAATGGGGAACTGCCTGGCAACAATGTTTTAATCAGCTTCTGACCAGGTGACCAGGGTTTGTGTGAGAGCAGTGTAGCAGAGTAGCTTGTAGCCTGAAAGGAAAAAGAACTGAAACCTTTCTCTCCTTTGTGTGTAAGATTCCATTAATTCTATAATAATAGTTAGCTGCCTTTTTCTCCTCATATCCCTATAACCTGCTCTCTCTCTGAAAATCCCTGTCAAGAGGCATTGAAAGGCAAGGGCTCAACCAGTGAACTAAAGACTGAAAGGGCTGGAAGACCACCTCATGTCATCAACAAGAACTGAAAGGAATTTGGAAGACATCAATCAAAATCAACCCATCAAATCCTGTACTCTGGAATTAGTGCTATGGAACACCCTTAAAATTCATGTTTTTGTATGTTTTATGTGTCTTGTATGTGTGTGTGTAGGGATTTAAGAAGGGGTAGAGTTTTGGTTCTAGAATTAGAAATTAGCAGTATGATTTTTCACCTCCCCTCTGACCCTTCTGTATTCCTCTTGGTTCTCAATCATATTTTCTACCTGACACCTGTCACAAGTGCACATTTTCTTCTTTATCTTAATTTCTATCTCCTTTCTCATCCAAGGAACTCTGGATTTGTTTGTCCTACCTTCCTTTTTTGATGGAATATACCTTGACTGTGCCCAAACCAATTCATTTTTGAAGGTATCCCATTGTTCAGCTACAGTTTTACCCGCCAGTCTTTCATTCCAGTCTATCTGGTCCAGCTCCGTTCTTGCCCCATTGAAGTCATCTCTCGTCCAGTTAATTATTCTCACTCTGGATTGCCTATTGTCCTTTTCTATCATCATCCTAAAATGTACAATACAATGATCACTGTCCCCTAAACGTTCCCCCACTGACACTTGATCTACTTGGCCCACTTCATTTCCAAGAACCAGGTCCAATAGTGCAACTTTTCTTGTTGGATTGGATCCATACTGCTGTAGAAACCTTTCCTGAACACAATCTAGGAACTTCTGCCCCTCTCTGCCCTTTGCACCACCACTGTTCCAGCCTACATTCAGGTAATTAAAGTCCCCCACTATAACTACTCAATAATGCTTGCATCTCTCTAAAACTTCCCTGCAAATTTGTTCTTCCATGTCTTTCTCACTAGTTAGCTGTCTATAGACTACACCGAGCAATGTAATTACACCCTTTTTGTTCCTTAGCTCTAGCCGAATTGATTCTATCCTTGAACCCTCTGAGACATCCTCTTTCTCCAGCACTGCAATGCCCTCCTTAACCAATACCACCACCCCTCCTCCTTTCCTTCCTTTCCTATTTTTTCTGAACACCTTGTACCCAGGAATAGTTAACACCCAGTTTTGCACTTCCTTGAGTCAGGTCTCTGTTATCGCCACAACATCATATTTCCACATGGCAATCTGCAACTGTAACTCCCCAATCTTACTTACTATACACCATGCATTCACATACATACATAGTAACCCTGATTTAGATTTTGTTACTTTCCCCCTCACCCCCACTTCACCTATTAACTTACTCTTCCCTATACTGGTGCTATCTGTCCCTCCCAGTACTTTGTGCACTCTGGTATTCCTCTCTAATATTTTCTCTTGGTTCCCACACTCTGCCGATTTAGTTTAAAGCCCTCTCAACAGCACTAGCAAAACACCCCGCAAGGAACTCAGCCCCAGCTCTGTTCAGGTGCAACCCATCTGGTTTGTACAGGTGCCTTCTCCCCCAGAGCCAGTTCCAATGTCCCAGGAGTCTAAAGCCCTCCCTCCTGCACCATCTGTCCAGCCACGCATTCATCTGCCTTATCCTCCTATTTCTGTACTCACTGGCACGTAGCACTGGGAGTAATCCAGAGATTATTACATTGGAGGTCCTGCTTGCTAATTTTCTACCTAGCTCCCTAAATTCTGATTGCAGGACCACATCCCCTTCCTACGTAAGTCATTGGGACCAATGTGGAGTTGAAGCAAAATGGGCTTGAGAGAAGCCCAGAAGACCCAAGAGGGCAGCCAAAGGCTGGTGAATCCATGCTGTGGGCTGTAAGTGCCAAGGTACCCTTGTGGAGCAAAGTAGTGTTCACTTGGCATGGCTGAATACCTGAAAGTGTACTTGGAATGTGAAGCTTGAGTGTACTCAGAAACTCGCGGGAAAGGAATATCAGAATCTTAATCAATAGCTCGGGGGTTACCATTGACCAGAAACTGAACTGGACTAGCCATATAAACACTGAGGCTACAGGAGCAGGTCAGAGGCTAGGAATCCTGCAGTGAGTAACTCACCTCCCGACTCCCCAAAGCCTGTCCACCATCCACAAGGCACAAGCCAGTAGTGTGATGGAATACTCTCCTGTTGCTCGGATGAGTGAAGCTCCCACAACACTCAAGAAGCTTGACACCATCCAGGACAAAGCAGCCCACTTGATTGGCACCACATCCACAAACATTCACTCCCTCTACCACCGACACATAGTGGCATTTAGAAGGATGAGAGGTGACCATATTGAAACAAATAAGATTCTTAGGGGGATTGACAGGGTAGATGCTGAGAGGTGTCTTCCCCTTGTGGGAGAGTCTAGGACCAGAGGGCATAATCTCAGAGTAAGGGGGCACCCATTTAAAACAGAGATGAAGAGGAATTTCTTCTCTCAGAGGGTAATGTATCTGTGGAATTCTTTACTGCAGAGGTCTATAGAGGCTGGGTCATTAAGTATATTCAAGGCTGAGATGGACAGATTTTTAATCAGTAAGAGAATCAGGGATAATGGGGAAAATGCAGGAAAGTGGAGTTGAGAATTATCAGATAGCCATGATTTCATTGAATGTCGGAGAAGAGTCAATGGGCCAAATGGTCTGCTTCTGCTACTAAATCTTACAGTCTTTTGGTCTTATGGCAGCAGTGTGTACCACCTACAAGATGCACTGCAGAAGCTCACATGGGAACACCACCGCCTGAAAGTTCCCTTTGAAGCCGCTCATCATCCTGATTTGGAAATATACCGCCGTTCCTTTACTGTCACTGGGTCAAATTACTGGAACTCCCTCCCTAACAGCACTGTGGGTGTACCTACACTACGTGGACTGCAGCGGTTCAGGAAGTCAGCTCACCACCACCTTCTCAAGGGCATTTAGGGATGGGCAATAAATGCTGGCCCAGTTAGTGACACCCACATCCCATGGATGAATGAATTAACAAAGAAGGCGAGAGTGAAACCCTGGAGGTAGATCCTTGTTGAAGCCGTTTGAGTGGGAGCGACATTTGGAGAGAATTCCAAGGTGAGCGCTTCAAATGTGGAGATTGGAAACCCTCATGAGAAAGACATAATTTCAGTGAGCCTGGTTGGCGCATGGTGTGACAAGCGTCTGGATGGGTTGTTGAAAAATCCATGGAATCTGCTGTGGTCGCAACTGTCACTTACTTTGGAGTGTGGCGTGTCTGCTCACAGTTCGCCTGTTAATTCACATTTACTGTATATTTATCCTGAATATTAGAGTGCAAGACAGATATGGTAAATTATTTTATATTTCCTAATTTGTATGCATCTGTAAAGATATACCGGGGTGAAGGAATCGTGAATATTTGAACCATTTTTTTGTGTTCATATTGTGATCTTTCCAACCTTTTTGTCTGGTGTAATATAGTTCATTTTTCTTGTTTTACTAAATATTTTATTCTTTGTGTTCAAAGTTCATCAGCAGAATTTCCTGCGAATTTGTTCAGTAACTTTCTTCCACAGTTTAAAAACAGTTAGTCTCTATCAAGACAGGTTTCACTCTGGATCTGACTTGTTCAGTATTAACGTCAACTGGAACCATAACACTTCACGTTCCACTGGGGAGATCCCCGAGGCTATCAGGGGCAACTTAGATTATCCTCTTTTTTAAATTCATTTATAGGTGGTGGACATCAGCAGCAAAGCCAGTATTTACTGCCCCTCCTTATTTGCCCTTGAGAAGGCGATGGTGAATGGAACTGAGTGGCTTCTTAGACAATTGCAGGGGGCAGTTAAGAGTCAACTACATTGTTGTGAGTCTGGAGTTACTGACTCGGCCAGGCCAAGTAAGGACAGCAGGTTTCCTTCCCTGAAGGACATCAATGAACCAGATGGGTTTTTGTGATGCTCCAGTAGTTTCATGGTCACCATTACTGAAACTAGCTTTTCATTCCAGATTTACTGAATTAAATTTTCATGCCTCAGTGTACAGGTTATTAATCCAGTAACACTTACCACTATGTTAAGACCATAAGACCATAAGACATAGGAGCAGAAATTAGGCCATTCGGCCCATCGAGTCTGCTCCACCATTCAATCATGGCTGATAAGTTTCTCAACCCCATTCTCCCACCTTCTCCCCGTAACCTTTGATCCCCTTACCAATCAAGAATCTATCTATCTCAGTTTTAAATACACTCAATGACCTGGCCTCCACAGCCTTCTGAGGCAATGAATTCCATAGATTCACCACTCTCTGGCTAAAGAAGTTTCTCCTCATCTCTGTTCTAAAAGGTCTTCCCTTTACTCTGAGGCTGTGCCCTTGGGTCCTAGTCTCTCCTACTAATGGAAACATCTTCTCCACGTCCACTCTATCCAGGCCTTTCAGTATTCTGTAAGTTTCAATCAGATCCCCCCTCATCCTTCTAAACTCCATCGAGTATAGACCCAGAGTCCTCAAACGTTCCTCATATGTTAAGCCTTTCATTCCTGGGATCGTTCTCGTGAACCTCCTCTGGACCCTCTCCAGAGCCAGAAAATCCTTCCTGAGATACGGGGCCCAAAATTGCTCACAATATTCTAAATGTGGTCTGACCAGAGCCTTATAAAGCCTCAGCAGCACATCCCTGCTTTTATATTCTTGTCCTCTCAAACTAAATGCCAACATTGCATTTGCCTTCCTAACTACCGACTCAACCTGCAAGTTAACTTTAAGAGAATCCTGGACTAGGACTCCCAAGTCCTTTTGCACTCCAGATTTCTGAATTCTCTCCCCATTTAGAAAATAGTCTTTGTCTCTATTCTTCCTACCAAAGTGCATGACCTCACACTTCCCCACGTTGTATTCCATCTGCCACTTCTTTGCCCATTCTCCTAACCTGTCCAAATCCTTCTGCAGCCTCCCTGCCTCCTCAATACTACCTGTCCCTCCACCTATCTTTGTATCATCTGCAAACTTAGCCAGGATGCCCTTAGTTCCTTCAACTAGATCATTAATGTATAAAGTGAAAAGTTGTGGTCCCAATACCGACCCCTGTGGAACTCCACTAATCACCGGCCGCCATCCTGAGAAGGACCCCCTTATCCCCACTCTCTGCCTCCTGCCAGACAGCCAATCTTCTATCCATGCTAGTACCTTGCCTCTAACACCATGGGCTCTTATCTTACTGAGCAGCCTCCTGTGCGGCACCTTGTCAAAGGCCTTCTGGAAGTCCAAGTAGGTAACATCCATTGGCTCTCCTTTGTCTAACCTACTCGTTACCTCCTCAAAGAATTCTAACAGATTTGTCAGGCATGACCTCCCCTTGATGAAACCATGCTGACTTTGCTCTATTTTACCATGCACTTCCAAGTATTCTGAAATCTCATCCTTAATAATGGACTCTAAAATCTTACCAACGACCGAGGTCAGACTAATCAGCCTGTAATTTCCTGTCTTTTGCTTCACTCCCTTCTTAAACAGGGGGGTTACATTAGCGATTTTCCAGTCCTCTGGGACCCTCCCTGACTCCAGTGATCTTGCAATCTTCTTTTATATTACTGGCTAGTTTACCCTCATATTTAATCTTCTCCCTCCTTATTTCTTTTTTAGTTGTCTTGTGTTGGTCTTTGTAGGCTTCCCAATCCCCTGGTTTCTCACTGCTCTTTGCTGCATTGGATGCTTTCTCTTTAGCTTTTATGCTGTCCCTGACTTCCCTTGTCAGCCATGGTTGCCTCGTCCTCCCTTTAGTATGCTTCTTCTTCCTAGGGATGAATTTTTGCTGTGTCTCCCAAATTACTCCCAGAAACTCCTGCCATTGCTGTTTCACTGTCTTTCCTGCTAGGCTCATCTCCCAGTCAATTCTGGCCAGCTCCTCCCTCATGCCTCTGTAGTTGCCTTTATTCAACTGTAATACCGTTACATCTGATTCCAGTTTTTTCCTCTCAAATTGCAGGGTAAATTCTATCATATTATCGTCACTTCCTCCTAAGGGTTCCTTCACCTTAAGCTCCCTTATCAAATCTGCCTCATTACACATCACTAAATCTAGAATTGCCTGTTCCCTAGTGGCTCCACCACAAGCTGCTCCAAAAAGCCATCTCGTAGACATTCCACAAATTCCTTTTCTTGGGATCCACTACCAACCTGATTTTCCCAGTCTACCTGCCTATTGAAATCCCCCATGATCACTGTAACCTTGCCTTTCTTACACACCTTTTCTATCTCCTGGTGTATCTTGTGCCCCACATCCTGACTACTGTTTGGAGGTCTGTACATAACTCCCGTTATGGTTTTTTTACCTTTGCGGTTCCTCAACTCTACCCACACAGATTCTACATCATCTGACCCTACGTCATTTCTTGCTATCGATTTAGTTTCATTTCTTACTAACAAAGCAACCCCACCCCCTCTGCCAACCTGCCTATCTTTTCGATAGGATGTATATCCTTGGATATTTAGCTCCCAGTCCTGATCCCCTTGCAGCCATGTCTCCGTGATGCCCACCACATCATACCTGCCAATTTCAATCTGTGCCACAAGCTCATTTACCTTATTTCATACACTGCGTACATTCAGATACAACACCTTCAGTCCTGTATTTCCCATCCGCTTTCTCATTGTCATCCCTTTATCTGATGTGCTTGAAGTTAGATTCCTAGCTCTTTCCAAACACTCTGTCCTATTTTGTGTTCTGGAGATTTTAATAGCCTCTCCTGGGGTCTCCTTTCTTCTCAGTGTTTTCATTATTTTCCATGAAGTTGAATCCACACCCCCCCACATGCTAACCTGCTGCTTTGTTTCCCATTAGTCATACTTCTTGGAGTTTTACCCTTCCCTCCCCCCCACCCTACTTTCTAGTTTGAAGTCCTGTTGACCCCCCTTTTTACCCTTTTCGCGAGAACATTGGTCCCAGATCGGTTCACGTGGAGACCGTCCCAACGGTACAGATCCCTCCTGTTCTAATACTGATGCCAGTGCCCCACGAAATGGAACCCCTCTTTCCCACACCACTCCTTTAGCCACATGTTTACTTCCCTTATTCTCGCGTCCCTATGCCAATTTGCACATGGCTCGGGTAGTAATCCGGAGATTATAACCTTTGAGGACCTGCTCTTCAATTTAGTTCCTAGTTCCTGATAATCCCCAAACAGGTCCTCTTTCCTAGTCTTACCTATGTTATTTATCCCGACGTGGACCACAACAACTGGATCCTCCCCCTCCCTCTCCAATATCCTTCCAAGCCGGTCAGAGATGTCCCTCACCCTGGCACCGGGCAGGCAACATACCATGATATCAGTCCCAGGATCATGGCGGTTATTTTAAAACAATTCATCCTTATTTTTAGTGCGCAAGGAACTCCCTCTAGGGGCTCCGATGCCAAGGACAAATAGTCATGGGCATGTGCAAGGCCAGTTTGTGTTAGGTTCGATTGCCACTGTATCGCAGCCTTCCTGGAGAACAAACCAAAGATTGTGAAATGGTCAATGGCATCTTTGGCAAGGTTACACTTGCTGTCAATCCCTTGTTATTTTGAGGATAATTGGCAAAGGAGATATAAAGATGCGTAAAAACATTTTATTTTATTTGAAATTTGATGGCATGGCGCCCTGCTTGCTGGTTGACAAACCTTTTCTCATGGAAAACAAGATGCATTCCAGTTCATATATTTACAATAGAAATGACCCTGTGCATTGAAAATGTTCAGGACAAAACTGTGGAAGCTTTCAAAGAAAGCCGGAACTGAAAGTTACAGGATGGTGCAAAGTATAAAAAAAAACCCGGATGCCTGTCGAACTGCAACCAGCTGAATTACAAAAAATTTAATTACTGTTAGGCCAGAATTTTTGGCTCAGCGAGCAGGGGCAGGGCCTGCTTGCTGAGGCATAAAATGACATTGGTTAATGTCAGGCGTGTGTCCTGACGTCACTGCACATTAGTTAGATTTTCAGCTCGGCGGATACACAGCCGACTTGCAAAGTCAAAGGCCTATTAAGGCCTGTTAAAAGGTAATTAAACTAATAAACTGAGCTGCCCGTCCAACCTTAAGGTTGGGATGAGGTTTCAAGAATTGTTTAAAAATTGAATAAAATTTTAAAAAAAAATTCATTGACATGTCCCAGCTCATGCGACACTGTCCCCAACTCAGGGAACCCCCTCTGCTGCCCACACTGGGAGCGTTCAGCGCCTCTGGGCGTACGTCACACTGGGCAGGCCTTAATTGGCCCGCCCATGTAAAATGGCAGCATGGATCCAATCTGGGGCGCTGATCAGGTCCACACCCAGCCCCGCATAACCCTCCCCTAAAGTGGGGGGGGGGGGGGGTGGCATTGAGGGGAAATTCTCTCTTGAGTGTTTAGACATTCCAAGAAAGAGCATCCATTTTTTGAACTTGCTTTTTACCTCTGCTCCACTCTTTTGAAATACTGAATGAAGGTGAACACTCCTGGGAATGGAATGACCTGCAATTTTAGAAAGAGCATGGATTTGAAATCGACAAAAAGAAAAATTATTTTAGACAAATTCAGAATGACGCATTTATAAATTGGGAAAATGCAAACTTTAGTTGAAGAATCATGAGTGACTGACTTCAGCATGTAATGGTTCAATAGCAAGGGGCAAAAAAAGTGGCAAATGTGTCCAGTTAACCTGGTTGTTGCCACAATTGTAATTTTAGTCTCCCCCATCCCAGAAAGCATATTTAAATCTTAGGGCATATATTTACCTGGGTGGTGCCAGGAATGGATAACTATAGTTGATGAGGATGAGGAGATTCTGGAGCAAAGGAGGCTAATTGTGAAATTTCAAACTGGTTTTATTCTTATTTAACTTGTCCATAGCAATCTCATACAGTTAACTGTTTCACTCAGCCAAGCCACAGTCAACCACATTGCTATGGTACTGGAATCACATGTAGGCCAGAGCCAATAGGAATGACAGATTTCATTCCTTGAAGGTCATTAGTTAACCAGTTGGGTTTACACCACAATCCAGTAGCTTCATGGTCATCATTACTGAGCCTAGCTTTTTAATTCTGATTTATCAACTAATTAATCGAATTTAGATTCCACCAGCTACTGTGATAGGATCTGAACTCATTATTCCAGGATTCTGGATTACTATCCAGTAACATTGGCACTATGTTATCATTCCCTTCAGTCTTCTGGGAAAATTTTTATGAGTCAATTCCAAACATGTATTTATTTTGGCGACAGAATTATGTATTTTTTTCGTATAAAGTAGACTTGTTGTTGATAGAGTGAAAAACAACCTTCAAAATACTTTGGATGGATGCATACACTAACCTGAACTTACTGCAAAAAGATTAAAACTCAACAATTAATATTGTATGCACAAAAATATTAATTACGTAGAAATTGCCATAACCAATATATAAAAAAAACCCAAGCCTGTGATTTTTAGTTTTACACATAAAGCAGGTTACATGCCTTTTAAGTCATGAGGTGAAGTGACTTGATATAGTTGGACATCCTATAAATATTTACACTCAATATTTGCGGCCTCTTTTGTTGCTTGGAAGCCACAATTTTGCACAGAGTCTCAGAGGTGGTAACCATTTTAAAAAATATGCTCTCAGATGTGGGCATCTTTGGCAAGGTTACATTCATTGTCAATCCCCTGTTGCCCCTTGAGATGATGGTGGGCCTTCTCTTGAACCAATACAGTCCATGTGGCGATGGTACTCCCAATGGTCTTCAGCAATGCAAGATCATGAACCAGAAAGGGGTTCTGTATGGTACTCAGTGATAATGCCAACCTCCCTTATAACCTCCCTTGATTTGAGTGCCACCTATAGCTTTCATTTATGTTGGAGAGGGATGCACAGGATTACTTTCAAATGTGTTTCTCAGTGTGACGGTGTGACATTTTATAGACCATACCTAGGTCAAGTTGAGCAAAATGTAGCTTCTGTACAACAGTGCACCTGACCAAAGCTAGTCATAGAGGTCACAACTATCTTCTTTGAGTCATAATGTTGACTGAGTGTACCACACATTTGCTGAGAAATGTTCAACACAACACTTAAAACTAAGAAGTCCTTTTTGAAGAAAAAAGTGTGCTCACTTCTAAAGAAACAAAACTGCTTCCTGATACTATTCAGCAACATGAACAATCCCCCACCCCAACACAAAATTTCAACTGTGATTGCAAAACGCCATCACAGCAGGTTCAGTAAGTGTCTTGTGAAATTGTATTTGTCCTTTATGTGAATCGAGAAACTTGCAGATGGTCTCCACAGCACTAGAGGCTCTGCGACAATCTTGAGCAGATTGCCTTGAATTGCTTTGTCAGGGTCCGCTTTGAAGTTGATGGCGATCAGCGCCCAAGTCGGTATGTTCAGAGACGACACTGTGCCGGTTTGAGGTGGACTTCAAAGTAACCTGATCCATTTCGACCTTGTCCCCACAGCCGAGAAAGAGCATTTGCTTTATAACGTGCCACATTTCAGGATCCTTGTAGGAGTAAATGATCGGATTCATCAGAGAATTGGTCAAAGCCAGCAGAAGGACCCATATCTTTACGGTCAGCACATTACAGCTGGTACAACGAATGCCATCCAGAAGGACCACAATCAACCCTGGAGTCCAGCAAAAAATAAAAGCACCTGAAAGAGAAACACAACATAAGGTTTGAATGCCTAAGACTTTATTCCATCACCTTACACATAAATCCTTTCAGAATTAATTTTGGGGGGGGTGGGATGAGTGTTTCGTGAAGAACAAAATTCCAACATGAAGCTCCCATCACCCACCACAACCTCGCCTCATCAAAACATTGGAAAGAATGCTTCATCTTTATAACCTTCATCACAGAATGTTTCAGAAGGAGGCCATTCAGCTCACTGGGACAATGTTGACTCTATGAAAGAGGCATTGAATTAGCGCCGCTCTCCATGTTCTTACCCCATTGCCCAGCAGATCTTTTCCCCTTCAAGTATTTATCCAATTCCCTTTTGAAAGCTGCAATCTGTTTCCACCAGCCTGTCAGCCAGTACTAGATCACAACAGCTTGCTGCATGAACATTATTTTTCTTCATTGGACTACTGATTTTTCATCAATGATCTTAAATCTGTGTCCTCTAGTTACTGATCCCTTCTTCCACTGAATACAACACCTCCTCATTTACTCTATCAAGGCTCTTCATGATTTTAAACACCTCTAGTGAACTTCTGGTCTAAGAAGAACAACCTCGCTTTCTCTAGTCCATCTTAGTGAAGTCCCTCATCCCTGGCATCATTTTATTAAATCTCCTCTACGCTCTCTCAAAGCCCTTGACACCCTTTCCAAAGTGTGGAGCTCACAATGTGTTTTGGTTGTGTAACCCTTAATTCGCTTGCCTAACAAGGATAAATCAATGCAGGTAGAGAGCACGGTAAAGAGGCGGAGAAGTGTAGGGAGGAAATTCCAGACCTTGGGGCCCAGGCAGATGAAGGCACGGCCGCCAATAGTGGAGTGATTAAAATAGGGGACAAGCAAGAGGCCAGAATTTAGAGAGGCAGAGAACTCGGAATGTTGTAGGACTGGAGGAGATCACAAAGATGGGAGGGGAGGGGAAGCAGAATCATGAAGGGATTCGAAAACAAAAATGAGAATACATAAGAGTCAAAGCTGATTATGCCATGAAACAATGGAAATTAAATTAGTTTGTTATTGTAAATTTCTTAAATAATTTGGAAGCAACCTGTCAGAATCTGATCAGAAACAACTTTAGCTTCCCATTTCTTGGGAAAAGAATGACTCATTTTGTTCAATGCTGTCATTTAACTGGACTCATCCCACTTCCTTCAACATGCACGCTTCAAATTTAACTACACATGAATTAAGTGTTAGAATTATTGTTCTGACAGATGCAGCATGTAAACACAAGGCTTGCCCTTTTCTGTTTCTGAAACAATGTAGCTGGGAAAGATTAACAACTTATTAGAAAGCTGAATGCCAGCTCTGTACAGAGGCAGAGTGGGAAGAGATAGTGTTAGAGTTTAAGGACTGTATGTGTTTACAGTCGAGTACTTGCATGAGTGCCAGCAAAACAGTGTGTGTGACATCATTGCATCGGCAGCATTCAACTTTTGGTTTAGATGACTAAACTGACCAATAGAGCTAAAAGTAACCATTACACAAGGATTGCTTTAGCTCTACTAACCTTATAATTTTGCTTCCTAACAACCCTAATTATATGTCCCTATGCATCACTTGCTATTCCACCGAAGCAACATCCTTATTGACGCCATGCTGAAGTGATGTCAGCATTGCACAATGGCCGAAATTAACCTAAAACGTTGAATCATGATTACTGTACTGTAACCATTCAGCCCACCGAGCCAGTGCTAGCTCTCTGCCAGAACAATTTAGCTAGGCTTACTCCCCTCCACCCTTTCCCCATTGCCTTGGGATTCTTTTTCCTTCAGGTGCTGATCCAATTCCCTTTTGAAAGTCATGACTGAATCTGCATCCACCACACTCTCAGGCAGCGCATTCCAGGTCCCAACCAGTCACTACAAGAAAAAACTTCTCCCCATGATGCCTTTGGGTTCTAATGCCAAACTCTTTACACCAGTGTCCTCTGGATCTCAACCCTTCTGCTAATGGGAGCTGTTTCTCCCTAAATGCTCTGTCTAGATCCCTGATGATTTTGAACACCTCTATCAAAACTCCTCTCAACCTTCTCTATCTAAGGAGAACAACCCCAGTTTCTTCAATCTATCCACATAACTGAAGTCCCTCATCCCTGGCGCTATTCTTATAAGTCTTTTCTGTGCCTCCTGAAAGCCATCACATCTTTTCCCAGATTATGGTGCCCAGGACTGGACACAATCATTAATCATTATCATCCCTGTTGTACAGTCTCTCTCGTCAAGATGTATTCCCCAAATTCATCTTCTCCCCTGCTTTCCTCCCACTCTAGGGACCACAGTATAGGATCTAGGCTGGCATTTGAAAGTAGCACTGAGGGAGTGCTGCATTGTTTTACGTGTTGTCAGGTGGATTTGCCTATTCATGTGGGTGCGAGTGTTCACATGAGACAATTCAAAGGGCAAGGATGCTCTCCTGGTGACCTGGCCAACACATCCAAAGCAGATTATCTGGACCATTATCTCTTTGGCAACTTGTGGGAGTTTGCTGTACCTAAATTGCCTTGCTGCGTTTGACAGTGATTAAAGGCAAAAGCAAAAAAGAGCTGTAAAAAGTGTCATACTGAAAAGAAAGTATCAGTGTTTTGGCCATTTGATCAGAGCTGTAAAGACACAGAGGTCTCCTCTAGAGGGCAAAGTGAAGGGCAGCAGAAAGAGGGGCTCACCTAGGTGTAGTTGGATGACAAACTCCACAGAGTGGTTGGAGATAAGCTACCCTAGGTGTGTGAGGATGATGCAAGGCAGACAAGCATGAAATACCATGACAGCAGATCTCCTGTTAAGAGCAGCTACAAGCAGACAGACAGACAGACAGATTGCAGACGCTGGGTTCTTTTCTATAGGTGGCAGACACCCAGCGTTTCCTCTCCTCTGCCCATGTGCCAGCAGATCAGTACACAGCAAGCTCCCACAGACAGATGACAGTGACTAGTTAGTAAATAGAAAGTCTACATTTTCTAATTTCCAATGCATGAGATGAAGTGACTAAGGATTGTTCATTTCAAAATTCCATGAATATCGTATCAAAAATATTGAGGAAAAGCCTTGCATGTTAATTTTAAACTCACATCATCCAAGCAGTTATCTGGGTAACAGATCTCTGTGGAAGCTGTCTGATATCTGTCCCAAAAATACAGATGGCTTCTAGAACAACTTGCATTTATCTAGCACCCTTCATGTGATAAAACATCTTAAGGCACTTCACAGGAGTGTTACCAAACAATTTGACACTGAGCCACAAAAGGAGATATTAGGGCAGGTGGAGGTAGGTTTTGAGGAGAGGGAGAGAGTTCAGGCCTCATCAGTTGAAGACACAGCCTCTAATGGTGGAGGGAGAATTGGAGGAGAGCAGAGGTCTCAAAGGGTGATCCACATGGCGAGATTACAGCACAGGTGAGACATGCAGAAAATTCTCTCTCTGTGATTGACTCAGTTTGTCCCAGCCTACATAACACAGAGTGAAGGCTATGGTGTGTTACAGTTCACTAAGGGAGTTCAGGTTGCTGTGGCAACGTGCACTTTTACCAGCTGTAGTCTGGAGCTATGGACCGTGATGGTGAAGGCTTCCAGGTCCTTTCCATCACATGGCTGACCATGAATCTCCCCCACTCATACCACCTGCCTCAGGTGCGTTGGAAGGATTTACAGGTTGATACTCAATCTGTTTTGCCACACTATGAACACACCTTCCTTGGCCAACAAGTCCTGAAGTGGGAATCACTTCTGACTTAGAGGCAGGGATGCTGCACACTGCGCCACAAGAAAGGTGGCATGAGGTGAATGTTTTGGTGAGACTACAAATAAAAACAGAACGTGCTGGGTAAACTCAGCTGGCTTTTCAGCATTGTGGAGAGGGAAACAGTTAAAGTTTCGAGTTGAATATGTCTCTCCTTCAGAACTGCAGCAAGGTAGAAATGCGATGGGTTTTATACTGTTGATAGGCGGTGAGGGAGGTCTGGAATATGTTAAAGAGTGGGAGAGATTAAATAACAAAGATGTCATGAACCAAAAGGCAAAGGGAAAGGTAATGGTTATAGTAAAGAAAAAAAGCATTGGTCCAACCTAAGTGTTAATGGCAGAATAATGAACTGCTCTGTTGGTAAGCAAAAACATGAAAACAAGATACAGGTGGGTTTTTAACAAAAAAAAACAAAATGGAGGACAAAGTTCATGGTCTGAAGCTGTTGAACTCAATGTTGAGTCCAGGAGACTGTAAAGTGCCTAATGGGAAGGTGAGGTGCTATTCCTCCAGTTTGCGTTGGGCTTCACTGGAACATTGCAGCAGGTCGAGGGCAGAGATGTGAGTGTGTGAAGAAGGTGGTGAACTGAAATGGTAAGCAACGAGAAGGTTTGGGTCATGTTTGTGGACTGAATGGAAGTGTTCTGCAAAATGGTCATCCAGTCTGTGAATACAGTGGGCTAAATTGAAAGAGTAGGAACTAAATCGCTGTTTCACCTGGAAGGAGTCTTTGGGGCCTTTGACAGTGAGGAGAGTTGAGGTAAAAGGATAGGTGTTCCAACTCCTGTGATTGGATAGGAAGGTACCGTGGGAAAGGGTCAAGGTGTTGGGGGTGATAGAAGAGTGGAAGAGTGGAGTCCCTTCAGAATGCTGACAGGGGAGGGGAAGAGAAGATGTGTTTGAAGGTGGCATCATACTGGAGGTGGCGGAAATGGCGGAGGATGATCCTTTGAATGTGGAGGTTGATGGGTGGAAAGTCAAGACACAGGAGCCCTATCAAGGTTCAAACAGACAGCTATTAAAACTCCCCTTGAAAAAATGTCTCTCCTCCAAAGTGCACACAAATCTTCAAAACAAAAAGCTATCCAAAAACCTCTTCAAAACACTTTAGTCCTATTATCTGCTCATAAAACTGTCAATCAAACAAAGTTCACAGTTCTAGAAACAATCCCTGCTGAGTTGAACCCATTAATGATGTTTGAAGCTCAGTCATGCATTCATAATGGAATTACATTGCACAAGTGAATAAGCAGACGCTCCAGAGCTCATTGCAAAAGAGTCTTTGAATTTGCCCAACTGCTCATTTTTTTTCCCAAAGGCTTTCTATCAAACAAGTCTGGCATCTGTTCTGTTTTTTTCAAAAACTCAACGCAAATCTGGATTTTAAATCAATGTAAAAATCAAAGCACAGTGTCCAGGTGACCCATTAAATACCGGTCAACTTAATAGTTAGCTACGGTTTAAGGACAGAGCTCAATGACCAACCACTACATTAAAAAATCATACGTCAATCATGACATTTGAAGTTGGCAAGAGCATTTAAACTCACCTCTCCAAAGGTTCTTGACCCATGACAGGTTTCCCCCAAGGCTCACAGGCTAAGTGACCTGACGTGTTTTGCACAAGCTTCAGGAACCCACCTTGCCTTGATGAGGTTACCAACTGCCGAGCAGTGGGGAGCCATCTGCCATGGCTCCTATCTGGATCGAAATGGCGGCTGGCGGGAATCGGGTGGAAAAATTAAATTTACAGTATCCCTGTCTCAACTTTTGGCTGCGAGGCCTGGGTTTGCCCCGCATCGGGGATCGCAAAATCCAACCTTTTAACTCTGCTTCTCTCTCCACAGTGGCTGGCCAGACCTGGGGAGCATTTCCAGCATCTTGTGTTTTTAACCAAGGAAACATCAATTGAATGGGGCAGCGTGGATTTAAATCTAATTGAACTTTCCCAATAGTCCAGATGTAGACAGGAGTACCAAACGATATTCCCTGCTCATACTTATATTTTGCTAAAATGAACAAAAAGAGGTAAAAACTTTTCCATTCAACAAAAAGATAAAAGCAAAAAACTGCAGATGTTGGAAATCCAAAACAAAAACAGAAATACCTGGAAAAACTCAGCAGGTCTGGCAGCATTGGCGGAGAAGAACACAGTTGACGTTTCGAGTCCTCATGATCCTTCAACAGAACTAAGTAAAAATAGGAGAGGGGTGAAATTTACTTAGTTCTGTTGAAGGGTCATGAGGACTCGAAACGTCAACTGTGCTCTTCTCCACCGATGCTGCCAGACCTGCTGAGTTTTTCCAGGTATTTCTGTTTCTGTTTTTGTTTTCCGTTCAACAACACTGGGTTGAAGGCATCGTATCCGTTCAAACAATTAGACACTTGAGGCTTTTTCAATGGCAGGTCACTAGGTGGCACCATTGCCTCAGTAGAAAAGATAGGACTGAAGTTCAAAGTCAGTGAAAAGCACCAAAAAAGACAAAAATTTTCATGTTGAACATTCACCGTCAAACCCAAGCATTGTCCAGCACTGGCACTAAGCTCCTGGGCTCCTGACCAAACAGATTAAGGAAGTATCAAAAGCAAAATATGGCAGAGGCTGAAAACCTGAAATAAAAAATGGAAAATGCTGGAAATGCTTGTATACCGGCAGCATTTTCTGCTCATGTTGAAGTAACATCAGTGTCTAGACTGGATCAAAATCGGAGTCGTTAAAATAGGCAGAGTGAAGCTAAAACTAATTGAACTTTCTCAATGTTACACACTCAGAAAACCAAATACTATACTGAAGGATATTCTGTGTTGCAGAACATTCCGGGAAGCTGCTTAATGGGGATTTGAGCTCTTTTCAGGAGGGGTCTGAGCTATAGGAAGGGTCTTGGAAAGGTTAAAGGACACACCAACAGCTCATTTTGTGTAAAGTGGGTTTCTGTTTGTAGAAAGAAAGGGGAGGGGCGATTTGACCTATGATTATGAGATACATAAGTGACCTTCCCAAAAAGTTTTTAAAAACAGGCTGTGGCTATTTGCAGATAACTGCTTGGGGGGCTCAGAGAAAACTCAAAATCATATCAATTCCCTGAAAAATGATCTTCTGGAATTGCAAAAATGGCAGGGCCAAGGGGAGATGGCATTCGATGCCAAAAAATGCTGTATCATGTGTATCACCAACAAAAAGGATCCACTAATGGATAGCAGCTTTAAGTTCTGTAATCAAATTCTTCAACAGGTAGATACACAACCATAACTGGGCCTCCATTTTAAAAATAATCTTCAGCGAGGATTCCACTTTCAGCAGGTAACATCCAAATCAAACAGGGTTCTCAGATTTCTGAGGAGGAATATTTGGGGTTGCAACAAAAATATCAGAGTTATAGCTTCCCAAACACTTGTTCATCTAATCCTGAAGAACGCAGGTTGTGTGTGGGATCCTATCATGGTGACAGGTATAAATAAGGCTGAAGTGATCCAAAGGCATGCTGCACGATTCTGCACAAATCTGTACAGGAAATGTACCAGTGTCACATCCTGGATCCATGATTTGGAATGGGAATCACTACGCTACACATTCTCCACTTGCCTGGATGAGTGCAACCCCTACAATACTCAGGAGCTCCACACCATCCAGAACAAAGCAGCCCACTTGATTGGCACCCCACCCACAAACATTCACTCCCTCCACCACTAACGCACATTAGTCGCAGTGTGCACCATCTACAAGATGCACTACAGGAACTCACCAAGCCTCTTTAGTCAGCACCTTGCAAGTCCATGACCACTACCATCTAGAAGGACAAGTGCAGCACAGTGCAGTTCTTCTTCAGAACTGACCCTCTGACAGTGCAGCACTCCCTCAGTACTGACCCTCTGACAGTGCAGCACTCCCTCAGTACTGACCCTCTGACAGTGCAGCACTCCCTCAGTACTGACCCTCTGACAGTGCAGCACTCCCTCAGTACTGACCCACTGACAGTGCAGCACTCCCTCAGTACTGATCCTCCGACAGTGCAGCTCTCCCTTAGTACTAACCCTCTGGCAGTGCAGCACTCCCTCAGTACTGACCCTCTGGCAGTGCAGCACTCCCTCTGTACTGACCCTCAGACAGTGAAGTACACCCTCAGTACTAACCTTCTGGCAGTGCAGCACTCCCTCAGTACTGACCCTCTGGCAGTGCAGCGCTCCCTCAGTACTGACCCTCTGGCAGTGCAGCACTCCCTCAGTACTGACCCTCTGACAGTGCAGCACTCCCTCAGTACTGACCCTCCAATAATGCGGCATAGATTTGTCCTCAAGTCCCCAGAGTGTGGTTTGAACTTATGCGCTGCAGTCTCAGTGATGAGTGCTACTCACTAAGCAATGGCAAGTTCCACTGGAATCAAATTTACCTGGCTCCATTTTAGAAGTAAATGAATCACTCCTAATTCATTAGACTAAACCAAAATTGGATCACTTAATTTGCATCAAGGCATCTTCCAAGCAATTTACTGCGCTTTACCAAATTGTTATTACTCTGGGTGATAAATGTCATCAAAATGATGCTGTTCCTAGGGATAAAAACAAAAAAACTGCAGATGCTGGAAATCCAAAACAAAAACAGAAACAGAAATACCTGGAAAAACTCAGCAGGTCTGGCAGCATCGGCGGAGAAGAGCACAGTTGACGTTGAGGACTCGAAACATCAACTGTGCTCTTCTCCGCCGATGCTGCCAGACCTGCTGAGTTTTTCCAGGTATTTCTGTTTCTGTTTTTGTTCTGTTCCTAGGGAGGTTAGTCTGTTGACAAAACAAAGGTCAGAGCCCTTCACTGTTCCCTGTAGGAAACACCCTCTGAGTGAACTGTTTGTGATCTATCCCTTGGCCTGTCACAACCTGTGTAAGGGAGACTCCCTTTATCGTTAATCTCACCCATGAAACATGAGGCAAACAAGTCAAAAACAGGTTGGCTGCAAACATCACCGGGTAATCTGTTGGCTTCACTTGGCACGAAAGGATTAATAAAAAAGACAAAATACTATCGCTTGGCAGTACAGAACTTGAATGTTACTGGAAAGAGATGTGTTGCCAAAGCTTTGCGTCTTGCACTCACTGGGACAAATACAAGAATGCCTAATTTCAAACAATCACCACAATTCACACTACGGGAGAAGAGGATGTCTTTGAATCATCAGTCCCGGTAAGTGCAAAACCGCATCGGCAACGTGGCTCTCTCTTCAGTGACAAAAACCTACAATGCCTCATCGCATCTGACTCGAGATACTTCACTCAAATTTCACACAAAGTGTGGTGACTCTTTTAATATTGTCAAATGTTGCAGCCAAGCAAGATCACATCAACGCCAATGGGGTAAAATGAGCAGTTACTTTGTCTTGGCACTGTTGGACAAGGGCTGGATAACATCCAGGGCGCTGGGTGATCATTCCTGATCTTCAGAAGCTGGGAACAGGAGGAGGCCATTCAGCCTCTTGAGCCCACCCTAACATTCAACCAGATCATGGCTGATCTGCATCTTAACTCTATTTACCCGCTTTTGTACCATTATCCTTGCCTAACAAAAATCCAACAATCTCAGTTGTGACATTTTCAATTGACCCCCAGCCTCATCAGTTTTTTCGGGGAGAGAGTTCCAGATTTCTGCTCCCCCTTTGTGTGAAGAGGTGCTTCCTGACATCATCCCTGAATGGGCTGGCTCCAATTTTAGAGTTTTTGTCCCCCTTGTTCTTGACCTCCCTGCCCCCGGCCAGTCAAATAGTTTCTCCCAATCTGCCCTATCTAATCCTTTAATCTTTTTACACAACTCAATCAGATTGCTTTTTAATCTTAACACAAGGGAGGCCAAGCGTCAAAAACCCTCGTTATAGAAATGTACTTTTCTGTAAGCGTCAAGGCTTGTCTTTTAAGCAAAATAGCCATTTTTAAATATAGGTGAAGCCACCTGACAAAGGTGGGCTCCAACTTGTTTTTAAAGCAACAGTCCAGCAGACATCAAAACCTTGGAAAGGCCCAGCAGTTAGAGTGCTGACATAGAGGCTGTTTATCAGAAAACATGGCCTGGATTTTTCCCGGGTTAGGTGGGCTTGTTGGGGGCGTTTGCAGAGCTGACTCCCACCCACGATCTGCTCTGCACCGCTGTTTTACGCAGGCGGGCCAATTAAGGCCCACCCAACATAATAAACATAATACGCGAGCTGTAGCGCTACATGTGCAGGCGGGGGGGTGGTGGGGGGGGGAGGAAGGAGAGTCGGGTCCAGCGCTCTTTCGCACGTGTGCATGAAAGAGCGCTTCAATCTCCCTGAGGCAGCTCCGAAACCTGAGGGAGGTCGAATTATTGGAAACATTAAAAATTTAATGAAACGTGTCCTCTCCTGCAACTGTGTCACATGAGATGGGACATGTTTTTATTTTCCCAAAAAAAGTTCCAATTCAGTTGGTAAAAGCTTGAGGAGACCTCATCTCGCTCGTGGATGGAGGTTTCCTAAAAAAATGTAAAGGCCGCTTGGTCTTTTCGCCTGCCCGCCAACTGTTAGGTCGGATGGGCAGCGTAGATGTCCAGTCAATGAGGTTGCTAATGGCCTTAATAGGCCTTTCAGTTATCGAAATTTGAATTAACGAAACATCACCGGACTACACGGTGATGTCGGGACACACGCCTGACAATCACCGCACGTTATTTTATGTTCCAGTCTGTCGGGCATGTCCAATAAATCAGTTATTGTTTAGGCATACCAATGTCTCAGCTGAATGTAAAATTCTGGCCCACATTTCAAAGTGATACCATTTTAATTCATCTTTCCTGGCGGCTCAGTGTAAGGCCTGTTTCAGGTTTCTGAAACAACTTCTATTGTAGGTTTTAACAATAATAATTTGTATTAAATAACAATAATTTATACAACACATTTCACACAGTAAAACACCCCAAGGTGTTTCATAGGAGAGCGATCAGGCAAAAAATGTGACACTGAGCCACAGAAGGAGATATTAGGTCAGCTGCCCAGAAGTTAGGCCAAAAAGGTAGGTTTTAAGGTAATGTCCACTTCTTCCCCGTTGGAAGACACTGACCTTAGTGCTCCTCCAGACCTGCTGAATTTTGAGGGAAAGCAAGAGATTGATCATGTGGTTTCCCCGTAGTTTCATGTTCTACCGAACCAATTATTTCCAGAGATAGCAGTCCAGGATTATCAAAGAGTTCACAAACAAAAGGCTGCAAGGCCAGAAGTAGAGAAAAACAGACAAAGTCTAGATTCAGATAACAGACCATGGTAGAGAAAAGGTAATTGTCAACAGGGATGACAATTAACAGCAATCCTGTCTAGTACATACTTCAGGATATACTATAAGAAGGAATGGGAGCAATATTATTTTCATTCCTCAAAGATGACCATCAATCAGGGCATTGAGGTGAGTGCGAAACATGAAAGATCATCAATCACATACTTGGAAGAACCAGATGTCGAGTCACAAACTGACAAAAGAACCAGATACTGCAACTCTCACCAAAGATCAACCAAGTCGAAAAAGAGAAGTTCAAAGAGACTACTGATCTTCTAAGTCTGATAAGAACACGAACAGGGAGAGGTGTGAAGCCTCCCAACAGACTGAACTTACGAAGTCAGAGACTTGTGCGGGGGGGGTAGATGGAGTAGTACGTAAATATAAAAGTAAAAACATTTGGACAAAGGCTTGTGGGTAGATGTGGTATTAGGGTTGAAAGGGTATGGGACGGTGGAACCAGTACCACCCACATGAATGCTTCTAGCTTAGACAGACTAACACCTAGTCATGCATACCTATATAAAGTTCTGTCATGTCCAATAAGTCAGTTATTGCCCAGACATGCCACTGTCTCAGCAGTCATTCTTCAGCTAGGCACAGCCAACAGACAACTCTGAGTTTGACAGGAAAGATCCAATGGCACTACTTAAAAAAAAGGGGGGGTGCGGGGGAGGATCCTGCCCAGAGCCATGGCTGATATTAATGCCTCAAAAAATAATAAAAAAAGATAAACTGGTCATTATATCATTACTGTTTGTGGGATCTTGCAGTATGAAAATTGGCCAACACATCTCCAACATAACAACAGTGATCCACTTCAAAAGGTACTTCTTTGGCTGTAAAGCATTTTGGGGTGACTTGAGGTCATGACAGGCAAGTATACAAGGACACAAGAAATAGGAGCAGGAGTAGACCACAGGGCCCATCAAGCCTGCCCCACATTCAACACGATCATGGCTGATCTTGGGCTTCAACCCCATTTTCCTGCCCACTCCCCATATCTCTTGATTTCCTGAATGATCAAAAATCTGCCCATCCCAGCCTTAAATGTATTCAATGATGGAGCATCCACAGCCCTCTGGGGTGGAGAATTCCAAAGATTCATAATCATCTGAGTGAAGCAACTTCTGTTCAGCTCAGTCCTAAATGATCGGCCCCTTATCCTGAGACTGCCCCCCTGTGTTTTAGATTCCCCGACAGTGGAAACAATCTCTCAGCATTCATTCTATCAAGCCCCTTCAGAATTTTGTAGGCTTCAATGAGATCACCTCTCATTCTTCTAAACTCCAGAGAACATAAGCCCAATTTATTCAGCCTCTTATCATAGGACAACCCCCTCATCCCAGAGACCAGTTGTGTAAAACTTCACCATACCACCTCCAATGCAAGTACATACATCCTAAAAAATGGGGACCAAAACTCCACAAGGTGCTAGATAAATGCAAGTCTTTCTTTTAAAAATAAACAATGATGGAGTGAGATTAGAATAAAACCGATGTCTATACAGAGTGCAGGAAATAGATCAGATGTAGTGGAGGGCCCGGTCAACCACAGTGGGTGGACAACTCTGGGAAGATGGCATCATCACAACAGATGCAACAGAGACGGTGAAACTGGGAGAATGGAATAGAGCCCTTAAAGGAAGTGGGGGCTGAGGAAGTTCGTTGAGGTAGCTGTGGGATTCAGTGAGCTTACAGTGAATACTGGTGGATAACCTAACCCCAGAAATGGAGACAGAGAAGTCGAGGAAGGGAAGGGAAGAGGTGGAGATGGAAGGAGAGAAAGGGGTAAAAATTGGAAGCAAAGTTTTTCAGTTGAAGGTGGGAGAGGGAAACAGTCAACAATGTATCAGGGAAAGAAATGAGGTGTAGAAGAATCAGACCTTAGCCAGTTTTGATTTTTTTTTTCACTCTAAACACAATCGGCCTGAGTCAGAAAGCTTTAGGCCCAAGCCCTGTTCCAGAATATGTGTACATGACTTCAGGTTGTTGATTCAATAAGGTGCTGTGTTAAAGGATGGCTGTGTTTGTTAAATGTCAAGGTAGAAGTTCCATTCATCTGTCAGGTGCATATTAAAAATCCCACAGCACATAGTTAAAGATTAATATGTTCTTCCACTGTCTTGGGTAACATCCTCACCTCAACAAATATCCTCCAAACGTTTCTTTTCATTCTTGCAAACCCAATGGTTGCCACATCTGCCTATGTTTCCAGTAGCTGGGGAATTAACTCCAATATATCTGGTGATCTGTGGTTTGCATCATTTGTCTGCAAGGGTTGAGCTGTTGTCGTGTGTGAAGCTTGTCTTTAAAAATTGCAATGCCCCACCAGAGGGGGAGTGCTGCACTATCGGAGGAGCAGTGCTGGATGAGAGCTGCACTTTTGGAGAGGGAGTGCTGCACTGTTGGAGGGGCAGTACAGAGCGCCGCACCGTTGAGGGGCTGTAGTTAGGGAGCGCTGCACTGTTAGAGTGGCAGAATGGAGGGAGTGCTGCACTGTTGGAGGGGCAGTAGTTAGGGAGTGCTGCACTGTTAGAATGGCAGAACGGAGGGAGTGCTGCACTGTTGGAGGGGCAGTACAGAGCGCCGCACCATTGAGGGGCTGTAGTTAGGGAGCGCTGCACTGTTAGAATGGCAGAACGGAGGGAGTGCTGCACTGTTGGAGGGGCAGTAGTTAGGGAGTGCTGCACTGTTAGAATGGCAGAACGGAGGGAGTGCTGCACTGTTGGAGGGGCAGTACAGAGCGCCGCACCATTGGAGATGCCATCTTCCAGAGGATATGTTTAACCTCTCAGGTAGATGTAAAAGAGTAATGGACCCGACAGACCCAAGTGAAAATACCTGTGGCGGTTGCAGGTTTGTAAAGCTTATTCTAAAAATGTTAAAACACTTGCAACACATGTAATATTTTTCAATGGGTTAACAATGACTTACCATGTTTAGTTACAGAACCTCCTCACAGCACAGCCATGGCATTTCCAACTGTTTACTTTTTAAATTAATAACCTGTTTTTCCAGATTGGAAAGGATTCCTCAAAGGATTAAATTTTAAAATTGATTAGATTTCAGAGTGATAACCAGCTACAGTAGATGAGCTAAGAAAGGAGTCCAGTTACAACCTGTACATCTCGCTAGCTAGGCTAGGAACTGAAATCAGAAAGTCAATTTAAAATCTCCTACCTCTCAGGTCTCTACGAACATTTCAAGATGTCCCCAGGCAGTGTCCTGGGCCATTTGGGGACACTTTTTCTGATCAGAAGGTTTGTGTCCCACTTCAGGGACTTGGACAAATAAGCCAGGCTGACACTCAGGGTCAGTGCTGAGGGAGCGCTGCACTATCAGTGGTGCAGTTTCTCAGATGAGATGTTAAAGCAAGTCCCTGCCCACCCTCTCTGGGGGCAAAAGAGCTCCCAGCGTGAAGAAGAGCAGGGGAATTATCCCTGGTGCATTGGCCAATATTTATCCATCAGCACTCACCAATAAACAAATAATCTGATCAAGGTCAGGTAGCTGATAGCAGGAGCTTGGTTGTGTGCAAGTTGCCTGTGTGTTTGTTATGTTACAACAATCGCTACTGTTGGGTACGGAACACATGACCTGAAAGGGTTTTGGAATCAGGTTCCATGGGACCTTTTCAAAGGACAGATATTTGAAAGGGACTAACCTGCAGGGTTAAATGGAATATGACACTGGTAGCAGGGATCGGGACATTTGCTCAGAGCTGGGGGGGGGGGGGGGGGGGGGGGGGGGGGGGGGGGGGGGGGGACTTACAGTGGGAGGGGGAAGATCCAGCCGTTGTGGCCCACGTAGGGACCAACAACATAGGCAGGACAAGGAAAGAGGGACCATGAGGAACTAGGCACTAAATTAAAAGGCAGCACCTCAAAGGCTATAATCTCTGAATTATTACCTGAAGCAAATTGGCTTAGGGAACATGACATTACAGAAATGAATGCATGGCTCAAAGACTGGTGTGGGAGACGTGGGTTCCAGTTCATGGTGCACTAGCACCAGTACTGGGGAAAATTGTGAGTGTACCTTTGGGACGACCTACACCTGAACCAGGCAGGGACTGCTGTTCGAGCAAGCTGTGCAACTAGGGAAGTAGAGAGGGTTTTTAACTAAATAGTGGGGACCAAGGATCAAATTTGGGAAGATGTGGTAAATCAAAGAGTAGAGACAAGGCAAGAGAGACAGGTATTAATATGGGATATTATAAACAGACTGCGACAGGAAGGGACATCGATGAGTAAACTAGCAGATAAGGCTAAAGATTACAAACATAATAAAAGGACAAAACTATAGGCTCTGTATCTGAATGTTTTACAAACAGCTCTCTTAACCTACCCTGCCACCTTCACTGACTTATGTTCATATACACCCAGATGCCTCCACCCCTGCATGCCCTTTATTTTCTACTGTCTCTTCATATGCTTCCTTCCAAAATGAAGAGGAAAAAATTGCAAGATTATAGGAAAAGACCAGCTGGATAGCTCGTTCAGAGAGGCAGCACAAGCACAATGGGCTGACTGTCACTCTCCTTCACAATATGCACAGGAAAGGGGACAGGAGTTGTAGTATTTATAATGGGAGGAGTGTGGTAATGTTTATAGCAATAGTTGGGGGGGGGGGGGCGGGTGGTGTTGCAGTGGGGTGTTGTCTCAGGGATTCCCCACGCAGCATGTTTGGAAATCGGCAGCTTGTGAGACTGGATTTGTCTACAAACATAAGGACTTGGCGGAGGAGATGGTGTCTCAGGGACAGAGAAACTACATTTCAGATCAGTAAATAAAGCATCAATAATTCCTGTGGCCTGCTCATCATGTTATAAATAGCCAACAGAACATTCCAAAATTGTTTTATTTACAAACGCTTAATCTAAACAGTACAAACAGTTCTTTTGAAAACACATGCCTAATGTTATCGCACAAAAGCATTCAGTTAGTTACCAAGAGAGCAACTGTATAAAGTTGCCATCTTTGCAATGGTTACATGCTGACAAAATGTGAAGGTTGAAGACAGACCTTGCAAGTATTTAGCACAGGCTGGGCTAATAAAGGATAGATTGCAGGGTGATGATTGCTTCTGTTGGCTTGTGCCTTGGCCAAAGTAAATATTGACTGACTGCCAAAAACATGGAAACGTTCTCACAGCAAACATCATCGATGCAATTACAGAAACTCAATGAAAGCATAAACTTTTGGAGGTTTACATTTATAGGAATAAGGCTTGAAACTTTCTGATACTAGAAGATTTGACTAATCTGTGATACGAGGTCAGCAGTGTTGCTCTTTAAACCAACTCTTCATACATTTCCTGATCCATCAATTGGGAAGAGTGTCCTACAGTCAACATCACGGTGAAGCAGTCTGGGAAGAGCATCCTGCAGTCAACGTCACGGTGAAGCAGTCTGGGAAGAGCATCCTGCAGTCAGCATCGTGGTGAAGCAGTCTAGGAAGCGTGTTCTGCAGTCAGCATCGTGGTGAAGCAGTCTAGGAAGAGTGTCCTGCAGTCAGCATCGCGGTGAAGCAGTCTGGGGAGAGTGTCCTGCAGTCAGCATCGTGGTGAAGCAGTCTGGGAAGAGTGTCCTGCAGTCAGTATCGCGGTGAAGCAGTCTGAGAAGAGTGTCCTGCAGTCAGCATCGTGGTGAAGCAGTCTGGGAAGAGCATCCTGCAGTCAGCAACATGGTGAAGCAGTCTGGGAAGAGTGTCCTGCAGTCAGCATCGTGGTGAAGCAGTCTGGGAAGAGTGTCCTGCAGTCAGCATCGTGGTGAAGCAGTCTGGGAAGAGTGTCCTGCAGTCAGCATCGTGGTGAAGCAGTCTGGGAAGAGCATCCTGCAGTCAGCAACGTGGTGAAGCAGTCTGGGAAGAGTGTCCTGCAGTCAGCAGTGTGGTGAAGCAGTCTGGGAAGGGTGTCCTGCAGTCAGCAGCGTGGTGAAGCAGTCTGGGAAGAGTGTCCTGCAATCAGCATCACGGTGGAGCAGTCTGGGAAGAGTGTCCTGCAGTCAGTATCGCGGTGAAGCAGTCTGGGAAGAGTGTCCTGCAGTCCGTTCTTGTTGAAAATAACAAGAGTGACATCACAAGACAGCGCGAGAGAGTGGCAGAGAGATCAGAACCAGCGTGAGTGCGGGGATGCAGCAAAAAGTGACATTTGTACAAAGGTGAAAGCTGATTGGTGAGTAGTGGGTAAGTGTTTTTCTCCAGTTTTTTTTCCAGTTTAAAATAAATTAAGCTAAGGAAAGGTAAGAGTTCTAGGTTTTATTTAAAGTACATAAATAATTTAACTTTTTGTACTGTATATAACTTAAAGTAAGGGGGTTTTTTTTCAGCTAGAGACATAGCAGGGCAGCTCAGTCCTGTGTTATGTACCGCCTGCATCATGTGGGAAGTCCTAGACGCTCCTTGCACTCTGACCAACCACGTGTGCAGCAAGTGCCACCAGCTACTTGAGCTCCGAGTTTAGGAGTTTGAGCAGCAGCTGGAGGCGCTGAGGTGCGTCCGCGAGGCTGAGAATTTCGTGGATAGCACGTTATTAGACGTGGTCAACCCACAGCTTTCGGATGTGCAGACAAAGAGGGAATGGGTCAGAAGAAAGGTGTCAGGCAGGTAATCGGGAAATCCCCAGGGTGCATCTCGCCCGAGAACCATTTCTCTGTGTTGGAAAACGGTGAGAGTGACGGTTCCTCTGGAGAGTGCAGCCACGCTCATGGCACCGTGAGTGGCTCAGCTGCACAGTGGGGGGAGGAAAAAGAGGGGACGCGCATTAGTGGTAGGAGACTCGATAGTAAGGGGAACAGACAGGCGTTTCTCCGGCCGTAGAAGGTATGTTGCCTCCCTGATGCCAGGATCAAGGATGTCACTGAACGGCTGCAGGGCATTCTAAAGGGGGAGGGCAAACAGACAGAGATCATGGTACATATTGGTACCATCGACATACGTAAAAAGAGGGATGAGGTCCTGCAAGCAGAACTTAGGGAGCTAGGAAGCAGATTAAAAAACAAGACCTCAAAGGTAGAAATCTCTGGATTACTTTCAGTGCCACACGCTAGTGAGTACAGGAATAGGAGGTTAGTCCAGATGAATGCGTGGCTGGAGAGATGGTGCAGGAGGGAGGGCTTTAGATTTCTGGGACATTGGGACCATTTCTGGGGTCGGTGGGACCTGTACACGGTGGACGGGTTGCACCTGAACCGGAATGGGACCAACATCCTTGTGGGGAGGTTTATGTGTGCTGTTGAGGAGGGTTTAAACTAACTTGGCAGGAGGATGGGATCCTGAGAGAAGGGTCAGCAGGGGGAGATGCACAGCCAAAATTAGAAGAGAGAGCAAGTGAATCTGGAAGGCATAGAAATTATAGGCCAGTTAAGGCACAAGGGCGTTTGGCAAGTTTGGGTGGTACTTATTTTAATGCACGAATAAGGCAGATTAGTTGAGGGAACAAATTAACATATGGAATTATGATGTCATTGCTGTCATAGAGACATGGTTGAGAGAGGGGCAGGATTGGCAGCTCAATATTCCAGCTTATAGGGCCTTCAGGTGAGACAGGTAAGGAGGCAAAAGAGGAGGGGATGTTGCAATATTGATCAAGGAATCAATTACAGCAGTAAGGAGGGATGACATCTTAGAAGGCTCCTCAAATGAAGCCATATGGGTAGAACATAAAAATAAAAAAGGAGAAATCACATTGCTGTGAGTGTACTACAGGCCCCCAAACAGTCAGAGAGAAATAGAAGAGCAGATATGTAGGCAAATTTCAGAGATGTGTAGAAATAATAGGGTAGTAATAGAGGGGGGTTTCAACTTCCCCAACATTAACTGGGTTAGTCATAGTTTCAAGGGAGTGCAATTCTTAAAATGCATCCAGGAGAGCTTTTTAAGCAAGTACGTATAAGGTTCTACAAGAGAGGGGGCGGTCCTGGACTTAATTTTAGGGAATGAAGCTGGGCAAGTGGTAGAGGTATCAGTGGGGGAGCATTTTGCAAATAGTGATCATAACCGTTAGATTCAAGGTTGTTGCGGAAAAGGACAAGGATGGGCCAGAAATCAGTGTTCTAAATTGGGGAGGGCCGATTTTAATAAGAGCAGATATGATTTGGCCAGAGTGGACTGGGAGCAGCTATTTTTAAGTAAATCTGTGTCAGAGCAGTGGGATTCACTCAAGAAGGAAATAGGGAGAGTACATGGCCAACATATTCTATGAAAGATAAAGGTTGGGACCAACAAATCCAGGGAACCCTGGATGTCGAGGGATATACAGGATTGGATAAAGAGAAAAAGAGGCTTATGGCTGATACCGAGGGCTCAAAACAGTGGAAGCCCTGGAGGAATATAGAATATGTTGGGGGAGAACTTAAAAAGGGAATTAGGAGAGCAAAAAAGGGCATGACAAAAGATTGGCAGGTAAAATAAAGGAAAATCCAAAGTTATTTTACAAGCACGTTAAGAGTAAGAGGATAACTAGGGAAAGAGTAGGGCCCATTAAGGACCACAGTAGTAATTTGTGTGTGGAGCCGGAAGATGTAGGTAGGGTTCTAAATGTGTCAGTGTTCACAAGTGAGAGGGATGATGTGGGTAAGGAAATCAGGCAGAAGGACTGTGATATAATTAAAGAAATTAGCAAAGGGAGGAGGTTCTAAGTGGTCTGCCAGATGAAATGTATCCCAGACTGTTGGGTGAGGCAAGGGAGGAGATAGCAGGGGCGCTGGCAATAATTTTCAATACATCTCTGGCCACAGGAAAAGTGACAGAGGACTGGAGGACAGCCAATGTGGTACCGTTATTCAAGAAGGGAGGAAGGGATAAACCAGGGAACTACAGGCCAGTCAGTCTAACCTCAGTGGTGGGGAAACTATCGGAAGCAATTCTGAGGGACAGAATTAATCTACACTTGGAGAGGCAGGGATTAATCAAGGACAGTCAGCATGGTTTTGTTAAGGGGAGGTCATGTCTGACCAATTTGATTGAATTTTTCGATAAGGTGACCAGGTGTGTAGATGAGGGCATGCATTTGATGTAGCGTCCATGACTCCTACACTCTTAGTCCAGATCGTCACCAGTCAGCTGGATTACTCTATTTTCAAAGTCTGTGAGGACCTTGAAGACAGGCATTCCTCCACTAGCCTGTGACTTCTCCCTTTTGTTGTGTGCCAGCTTATCCTGCATAAATACCGATGGAGAGGGTGTAAGCAGGACACCTGCCAGGCCAGAATAGAAGGATGCCTGGCATGTGCGGATGGTGAGTGGTGCCATGGATGAGATGAGGACACAATCCGCAGGGCAGATGAAGGTATGTGAGAGAATGAATGGAGATGCCCCTTGAACTGTCAGTGAGTGAGATCCCTGTGGATGTGTGATGGGTTTGTGAGTGTGTGAGTTGAGATTGATTTACCCTAGCGGAATGAAGGAGATCATTCATCTTCTGTCAGCACTTGGTGGCTGTCCCCTTTTGCAAGGCATTGGTGCTGACCACCACTGCCATTGCCTCTGGGTTGGTGACCTTGCTGGCTGTTTTTTGCCCAGAGCGGGGTCGAGGACTTCATGGCGGGCCTCCAAGGCATCCAGCAGGCACCCAAGGGAGGTGTCGCTAAATTTGGAGGCAGCATGTTTCCTCCCTTTGGCAGCTGTGACCTTATAGCAACTTTTGATCCCTTAGAGAGTGCCAGCTCTATGCAGAGATGCCCTATAAATATGGCGCCCAAATTACTGAAGGCTTGAGGTGACATCAGGGTGGGCAAATCAGAGGCCGCCCTGCCAGTGACCGGCATGTTTCCCTTGAATACATTATTCATGAGGTGGGACGCGCCAGGAAGGGGACAATACCACATGAAAACCCATCATTGTGGCTGGTGAGCTCAACAACTTTTTTCACACCCGCTACCTCTGCAAATCTGGGACGATTCCAATGTCCAACATTCGATGTGATTCCGCGATTGGACAACATTTGCTAAATAATCCTCAGTGTGCTAAGAATTACATCGACAACCAATTTAAGATTGTCAGTCAGGCTCACTGTGGGCACATTTGTGTGTACTGGAAGCTGCATATACTAATACACAGGGCCCTGTTCTTTGCAGACAGAAAGAACATGTACATACCTTGTTCTTTAGATACTTTAGCTCTGAAGAAGAGTCATATGGACTTGAAACATTAACTCCGTTTCTCTCTCCACAGATGCTGCCAGACCTGCTGAGTTTTTCCAGCATTTTCTGTTTTAATTTCAGATTTCCAACATCCGCAGCGTTTTGCTTTTATCTTTATGTACATACATTGCGCCTGTTTCAGCTAAACAAAATAAGTGACAGCCATTCGCTGACTCATTCCTCAGGGCAATGCCTTGACCAATCAGGGTCAAGCTGCCTGGTTTAAATTTCAAACAATGCTTGGCAGTTAACTGTCAGTCACCATCACTGGTGCATTCGCCTTGGCAACGCCTCTACCAATCAGAGTCCACTTGCCAACCAATCAGCACTCTCTTCTTATTCAGTATAAATAGTTGTTTTCCCCTAATATTGGTATTCTAGTGAAGTGACCTCATGAGTGCAAGATGAAAAGCTTTGACATGCCTTTTTTCTCAGTAAACATTTTTTTTTTGGTGTGAAATATCTTCTAAAAGGTGCTGACTACTGTCTGTATGCCTCAGATAATGAGTGCAATTTGCAGAGTCTTCCTGAGCCAGTGCAGGATCTCTCAATTTTGACTTGAGGGCCTGGGCAGTTTGGTAGGCGGGTTCTGGTACAAAGGGACTGAATCTTGATCCAGCAGAAATCATGGTAGAAAACACCAACAGAAGATGGCTTTGGGTAAAGTCACCTACATATTAAGCTTCCCAACCTAATTATAAGTAAGTTTCAAAAACATGAGGTCTCCACAAAACTCTGATGAGGAGACATTTTTTTCCCAGAGCACCCTTAGTCTGTGGCATTCTCTTCCCCAGAAATCAGTGGAGGCTGGGTCATTGAATATATTAAAGGCTGAGTTAGGTTTTTTGATAGACCAGGGAATCAAGGGTTATGGGGGACAGACAGGAAAGTGGAGTTGAGATACAATCAGATCATCCATGGGCTGATAAGAAAGGCCAAATGGCCTACTCCTGCTCCTAAGTCCTATGTTCCTATCTTTTACACTGGTTTGGATGATAGCAGCCAAAATGGGCCGAAACTACTGGCAGAAACTCTGCCCCAGTACGTGTTGACCAGTGCTCTTGATTTTTTTTTCTATATAATGTTCTGCGGCTAAACCAGAGATGCTGATGCCAGACTCTGTGAGCAGTGACCTTGAACGCCGGTTACAGCTTTATCTCATTGTAGGCAGTTTTGGGAACTTCTTGTGCTGAAGTGGGTTCCTCTCCCGACACTGCTCTTTGTAAACCAGGACCCTGACGAGGCTGAAAACCCGCTCGGCTGCACAGACCAAGACAGGACGCTTTGTCATTGGACACCGAAACGAAGCAGAACAAGACGATAAGGGAAAGCGATCAAAGCACAAGTGAAATCTGTTGTATCCAAGCGTGACTTGGGGAGTTACTGAGGTAACCCCTCCACTTTATCCTCATCCCCTTTTCAAATGAATAGTTGCCTCCTGCAGCAAACTGACCATGTGGGTTATGGGGAAGATCCTTTTGTCGCCCTCACTAATGGCACCACCTCCACCCTCCTCCTTTCTCAGTAAAAAAACACAAAGAATCTTACAACCTTTCAGGGAGTGCAATTCACCTCTCTCTGTTCAACAAATATTACAGCCATTTGAATTCCCATTTTTCTACCTTAAAGGCCTCCATCTTCCCTAAACTTGCTCTGCTGCCCATATCCTAACTCGTATCTAGTCCCGCTCACCCATTAACTCGCCTCAGTACATTGTTGCCTGGTCTGGCATTACCTCAAATGTAAAATTCTCATCCCTGCTTTCAAAGCACTGCCACCATGGTCTCGCTTGCATACCCCCCCCCACTCCCCTCTTCCCCCTCCCCTCTCCCCCTCCCCTCTCCCCCTCCCCAACCAACCCCCTCCCTGTCTTTGTAAACTGGTCCAGCCCTACAACTCTCAGAGATATCTGAGCTCCTCCAACCCTGGCTTCCTGCACATTCCTGATTTTTATCGCACCCCCCTTGGCAATCATGCCTTCAGCTGCCTGGGCCCTAAGGCCTAGAACTCCTTCTTTAAACCTTTCTGCACTCTCTGCTCCTTTAAGAAGCTCTTTGAAACCTACCTCTTTTGCCAAGCTTTTGTCTTAATATCTTACACGGCCCAATGAAATTTTGATTGATGATGTCCCTGTGAAGAACCTTGGGACATTTTCCTCTGTCAAAAGGTGCTTTATAAATGCAAGTTGTTGTGAAAGGGGTTGCCTCTACACCAGATCTATGATTACTGACAGAAAATGGTCAAGTGTCAATTTTTAATGAATCAAACTCTATTTAAATGCTCTAGAGAACACTGCAGTCAAATTGAATGTATACACATACACACATCTTCCAGGAATTGAGGATGAAATCTAGGTCGATGCTACAGTTAAGGGAGTGCTGCATTGTCAGAGGTGCTGTCTTTAGATTATTATAAGCTAGTAGTTATCATACTAGATAAGCAACCCGATAGTAATAAGATCAAATCCTATCAGGATAGGCAGGTGAATTCAATTGTGGGGTCTAGTACAAGAAACAGTGACCATAAAAGCTACTGGTTGTAAAAGGAATGAATTCGCTAATGAGCTCTGCTTGGTTGGTCTCCAATCCCAAACCATGTGGTTAACTCAATGCACAATAAATGTAGCCTTGCTGCAGTGTAAGACTTGATTCAAATAGACAGCCTATACAAAAAGAACAGATTAAAAACAAATATAACCCCTAGCTTGTGAGTGATTTCTGGACATTAATGTCATGTCTGGACACTGAGTAAGTTTTGTTTTCACTTGAAAAACTTGTAGCCTTGAATCTTGTTATTAAATGTCTCCTCTTCTCCCTAACCACAGCACCGCCGCCCCCCCCCCCCCCCACCCTGCCCCCACCACACACACACACAACCAGCCTCCACCACTCCAACACTCAGGAGGATTAATTCCTCGACCCAGGTCCCCCCAAATCCACCATTTCTGTCTGTGACTGGCTTCCTAGCATTCACTCCATGAGGTAACCTCTACGTTTTGCTCATCCTCTTTACAAACTGGCGATGTGGAATAGGGGAAGGTTTCCCTATCACCATGTTGGCAGTTAAATTTATCAATTAATTTATAAATACCCATACTGTCCAAACGAGATCATTTCTAGTGAGCTAGTAACAATTTAATTTTAACAGCCCAGATAGGAAAAGAAACACATGTGCCTTCATTAAATCACAGAATTACAGAATTTCAATGGCACAGCAGGAGGCCATTCAGCCCATCGTGTCTACATTGGCTCTTCAAATGAGCATTATGACCTGGTGTCATCGTCCCGCCTTTTCCCTGTACCCTTGCACATTGTTTCTATTCAAATAACCATCTAATGCCCTTTTAAATGACTCAGTTGAACCTGCCTCCACCACAGTTCCAGACAGTGTATTCCAGACCCGAACCACTCATTGTGTGAAAAAGTTTTTTCTCATGTCACATTTGCTTCTTTTGCAAATCACTTTAAATCTGTGCCTTTTTGTTCTTGATCCTTTTACGAGCAGGAACAGTTTCTCCCAATCTACTCTGTCCAGTCCCCTCATGATTTTGAACATCTCTATCAAATCTCCTCTTAGCCATCTTCTCTCCAAGGAGAACAGTCCCAACCTCTCCAATCTATCCTCATAGCTGAAGTTTCTCCTTCCTGGAACCATTCTTGTAAACATCTTCTGTACTCTCTCCAATGTGTTCACATCCTTCCTATAATGTGGTGCCCAGAACTGTAGACAATATTCCAGCTGAGGTCTAACTAGTGTCTTATATAAATTCAGCATAAACTCCCTGCTCTTGTACCCTATGACCCTATTAATAAAGCCCAGGATACTATATGCTTTATTAACTGCTCTCTCCATCTGTCCTGCCACCTTCAATGATCTATGCACATATACACCCAAGCCTTTCTGCTCCTGCATCCTTTTCAAAATTTAACCTCTTATTTTATATTGTCTGTCCATGTCCTTCTGACTAAAGTTCATCACCTCACACTTCTCCACATTGAACTTCATCTGCCACCTATCTGTCCTCTCCACCAACTTGTCTATATCCTCTTAAAGCTCCACACCAAACTCCTCGCAGTTCACTACACTCCCAAGCTTCGTATCATCTGCAAACTTTGAAACTGTCCCCTGCACACCAAGATCTAGATCATTAATATATATCAGGAAAAGCAAGGGCCCCAATACCAACCCCTGGGGAACTCCACTACAAACCTTGCCCCAGCCTGGAAAATATCCATTGACCCTTACTCTCTGCTTCCTATTTTTCAGCCAATTTTGTATCCATGTTGCTACTGTCCCTTTTATTCCATCAGCAATAACTTTTCTCACAAGTCTGTTGTGCGGTACTATATAAAATGCCTTTTGAAAGTCCATGTACACCACATCAACAGCATTACCCTCATCGACCTTTTATGTCACCTCTTCAAAAAACTCCAGCAAGTTAGTGAAACTTATGAACGCTCCACCATTCAAACCGCTAAGACCCAACATTTTTTTTACTCTTTCATGGGGTGTGGGTGTCGCTGGCTGGGCCAGCATTTATTGCCCATCCATTATTGCTCTTGAGAAGGTGGTGGTGAGCTGCCTTCTTGAATCACTCCAGTCCATGTGGTGTGGGTATATCCACAGTGCTGTTAGGGAGGGAGTTCCAAGATTTTGACCCAGTGAAAGAAAGATATATTTCCAAGTCAGGATGGTGTGTGGCTTGGAGGGGAATTTGCAGGTGGTGGTGTTCCCATGTGTCTGCTGCCCTTGTCCTTCTAGGAATCTAGCTGGTAGAGGTCGCAGGTTTGGAAGGTGCTTTCGATAAAACCTTGGTGGGTTGCAGCAGTGCATCTTGTAGATGGTACACGCTGCTGCTACTGTACGTGGATGGTAGAGAGACTAAATGTTTAAGGTGGCAAATGGGATGCCAATCAAGTGGGCTGCTTTGTTCTGGATGGTGTTGAATTTCTTGAGTGTTGTGGGAGCTGCACTCATCCAGGCAAGTGGGGAGTATTCCATCACACTCCTGACTTGTGCCTTGTGGATGATGGACAGGCTTTGGGGAGTTAGGAGGTGAGTTACTCGTTGCAGAGTTCCTAGCCTGTGGCTTGCTCTTGTAGCCACAGTATTTATATGACTGGTCTAGATCAGTATCTGGTCTATGGTGACCCCAGGATGTTGATAGTGGGGGATTCAGTGATGGTAATGCCATTGCACATCAAGGGGCAATGGTTAGATTCTCTCTTGTTGGAGATGGTCATTGTCTGGCACTTGTGTGGTTCAAATGTTACTTGCCACTAGTCAGCCCAAGCCTGGATATTGTCCAGGTCTTGCTGCATTTGGACATGGACTGCTTCAGTATCTGAATGGTGCAAGAGAAGTCTAAAGGAGGTAGATGATGCAAAAGAAGCAGAAAAGAAGGAGACGGTTCAAAAATATTGGAATACCATAATCACAGGGTTTTGACAGTATTTTCTGTGCTGTAAGTAGACTGATAGCCAGAGTGGACAGAGTTATTTTATTATTCTATCACAGTGTGTGGCTGTCACTGGTAACTCTTTCGAGTACAAACCCATTTCCATCTGTTCCTATTCAGATGAAGTTACATTGTTTCATAGTTTGCCATTGTGAGATTTGAACTCTTGATCTTGGGGTTACAAACCCAGTACCACAGCATTTGCTATCCATCCCTAATTGCCCTTGAACTGAGTGGCTTCCTGGGCCATTTTAGAGGGCAGTTAAGAGTCAACCACATTGCTGTGCATCTGAAGTCACATGTAGCCCTGACCAGGTAAGGTTGGGCAGATTTCCCTCCCTAAAGAACATTAGCAACCCAGATGGGATTTTAAAACTGTCAATGATAGTTTTATTCTTTTGAGCAGTCACCAATACTTTCCAGATTCATTAATTGCATTTAAATTCCAGCAGCTACCATGGTGGGATTGGAACCCACATCCCCAGAATATTAGCCTGGGTCTCCAGATTACTAGTCTAATAACACATCTTCCCTTCACCCCCCTTATCGGCATTCCGTAGGGATCGCTCCCTCCGGGACACCCTGGTCCACTCCTCCATCACCCCCTACTCCTCAACCCCCTCCTATGGCACAACCCCATGCCCACGCAAAAGATGCAACACCTGCCCCTTCACTTCCTCTCTCCTCACCGTCCAAGGATCCAAACACTCCTTTCAAGTGAAGCAGCATTTCACTTGCATTTCCCCCAACTTAGTCTACTGCATTCGTTGCTCCCAATGTGGTCTCCTCTACATTGGAGAGACCAAACGTAAACTGGGCAACCGCTTTGCAGAACACCTGCGGTCTGTCCGCAAGAATGACCCAAACCTCCCTGTCGCTTGCCATTTTAACACTCCACCTTGCTCTCTTGCCCATATGTCTGTCCTTGGCTTGCTGCATTGTTCCAGTGAAGCCCAACGTAAACTGGAGGAACAACACCTCATCTTCCGACTAGGGACTTTACAGCCTTCCGGACTGAATATTGAATTCAACAACTTTAGGTCGTGAGCTCCCTCCCCCATCCCCACCCCCTTTCTGTTTCCCCCTTCCTTTTTTTTTCCAATAAATTATAAAGATTTTCCTTTTCCCACCTATTTCCATTATTAAAAAAAACCCCACTAGAGCTATACCTTGAGTGCCCTACCATCCATTCTTAATTAGCACATTCGTTTAGATAATATCACCAACTTTAACTTTAACACCTATGTGTTCTATTGTACTATTGTCGTTGACATCTTTTGATGATCTGTTTCTATCACTGCTTGTTTGTCCCTACAACCACACCCCCCCACCACCTCTCTGTCTCTCTATCTCTCCGCCCCCCACACACACACCTTAAACCAGCTTATATTTCAGCTCTTTCCTGGACTCGAACTCAAGTTCTGTCGAAGGGTCATGAGGACTCGAAACGTCAACTCTTTTCTTCTCCGCCGATGCTGCCAGACCTGCTGAGTTTTTCCAGGTAATTCTGTTTTTGTCTAATAACAATACCACTACACCACTGTCACCCCTCTTTCTAAGACGGAGCTTGGATAGAGCTGGGCAAAGAGCTGGGAGGCGATGGTCTGGTCGAGAACAATAAGGAAAGAGGTTTGGAAGTTTTATGTCAGAAGGGACCAAGGTCGGTCAGAAAGGATTTTTTTTATGGAGAGGGTGTTCGTTGGCAGCAGTGTACTGAAAGGTCATGGTTTGAAAAAATGGAAGCAGAGACTCAGCCATAGACAAACCAGAAAAGATAAATGCTGTACTCCCATCAGCTACACCTATTTCTCCAGTGATTCTAGGGTTTGACATGAAGAAGAAAACTGGAACTGAATGGAAAGAACAAGCAAAGCTAACAGCTGTTACAGTTTGTCACAATTTTACAGAGTTGACGTTTCCACTATTTATTTTAATCCGGACATTTTGCAAATTTGAAAGCTTTTCATTGATGGCTATTTTTCTCCCTTTGAAGAGGCTGGAAATTGGGGAGTGCAGTTGGCTTATTATAGCAAGAGAGAGAGGGAGAGAGAGAGAGCGCAAGTGAATGGGAGAGGGAGAGAGGGAGAGAAAAGAAACTCTCTTCAAGCATCATCCTGCCCATCACATATAGTTGGAAAATTGGATCCACGACAGGTACAGAAACCCAAATCCAGCTGTCTGAAAACCAGAATTGTCCAAAATCTGGACAATTTTTCTCCCCGCCAGTCAGTATTTACAATATTTATATAATTTACCCTGCCCGTTTAACAGCATGCACCTCAAGTACCAGCATGCAACAGCTGTCCTCGCTTAGACTTCTCATGATCTGACTCATTCACGGAGTGATGGATTGGACATTTCACTGAGAATGCATGATTTAAACACAGACCAAGAATCTAGTCAGTGTTCAGATGAAGACGTCTTTGCGTCTTTGTGTGAAGACAGATTGCTGGTCCCAGTACACAATTCTCACCAATGGAGATTCAACATGGAGGAGAATAGAACCGGATCAATCCTCCTCATCTCAGCCTCTCAGGTTTCAAAATACAGGCAAGTTCCACTGAGATGAAGATTCCTAGATGGATACCTTTAACCACACTGTATTCCAAGCAAGGCAAGGAGAGTGCGTGTTGGACAGCTTTCTCCTTCTCAGTTTATTCCCAACTGAGTTCTTAACAAGTTCACGCTATAAAGCTCATCTCTGTCAGGTGATTTCCAGTAAAACACTAGGGCCTTTGTCTTTAAAGCAGTTTTTTCCCCCCATTTATTAAAGTAATTGCAGTTCAAATAAGCAAATAACTCTCCTTCTCAAGGGCCATGCTGATTATTTGGCTGAAGTCACATTTGCCCACAGTCCAAGGTGAACTTATGATCTTTTATAAAAATAATTCCAGGTAAATTCCCAAGTGTCCAAATAATGCAATGTCCTTTCAAATTTTAAAAGAAAATATAGTTATTGTAGATATGATTCTAACTTGCCTCTGCCCTTAAGAAGTGACACTCCATTTCCAAATGGATTCATTACAAAGCGTACAGTAACAGATATATACAATATATGTAAAACAAAATTCAAACATGCACTCACTCACCGGCGCAGACTCGATGGGCCAAAGGGCTTTTTTTCAGTTCTGTAGACCTCTTTGACTCTATGACTCTATGACACTTAGTCATTCACTCCTTAAACAGAATCTGTACAGTTTTCTCTGATCTTCTTGATTTCCAGATAATTCTACAAATATTGCATTCTTGATAAGGCATCAGCAATGATATTATCCTTCCCAGCAATATGAGTAATCTTTAAGTTAGAAGGCAGTGCTAACAAGCTCCATCAGAACAGTCTGTCATTCTGAGTCTTAAATTTTTCCACAGAGGCCAAGGGATTATGGTTGGTATATATTAGTGCATCTTTACAGCCATGACATATACATCTCAATGTTTAAGAGCCAGTAACAATTCCAGGGTATCCTTTTCTACCGTAGATGAAATTTGATTTTTGATGAAATTTTGATGAAATTTAATTTTTTTTACACCACTGGCTTCTTTCTGCCCTACTCATCTTCAGGCAGTAAAACTATACCCACCCCCAAATCACCAGCATCGATTGCCAGCTGGAAGGGTTTAGTGAAGTCAGGGTCGGCTAATACCAGTTCATAAGTTAGAATCGCCTTCAGCTTCTCAAAAATAGCCTAGCACTCTCTTGACCCTACCACCTTTGCCTTCTTTTGCAATAAATCCATTAAATGGATAGAAACCACACACTCCTAAAAATTCCTAAAAATCTCATGATTTCCCATTTGGTTTTAGGGAAGGGGAATTCCACCAAAGCCTGTACTTTCTCTGTTCTTGGCAATACTCGTCCTGACCCTATGATAAACCCTAGTTAAATTACTCGCGCTTTCGCGAACTCGCTCTTGGCAAAGTTTATTAGTAGCTCTGCCAACTGTAATTGTTTAAACAGGGCTTCCAATTGTTTTAAATGGTCTTTCCAAGTGTGGCTGTAAATCAATACATCATCCAAATAAAGTACACAGTTAGAGACACTAGTTACAACTTGATTCATTAGTCTTTGGAAAGTGGCTGGACCATTTTTTAGTTTGAATGGCATCACACGACATTGGTATAGCCCATTTGGCGTGACTAAAGCTGATATCTCCTTAGCTCATGATGTTAAAGGTACTTGCCAGTTTCCTTTCAACAAATATATCTGATTAAGGAACATAGCACTGCCCATCCTGTCAATACCATCTTCTAGACAAGGGATTGGGTAAGAATCTGTTTTTGTTCCAGCAGTAACCTTTCTGTAGCTTATGCAGAATCTGGTTGACCCATCAGGTTGATGCATTAACACTGCTAGACAACACCAGTTGCTTTGACTAGGTTCAGTTAGCTGGTTTTCTAACATATATTGAATTTCTGCTTTCACTTGAGCTTGTTTCTCTGGAATTAAACGATAAGGATGTTTTATAGGAGAAGATTCGCCTATACCCACATCATGTGTGACTAAAGCTGTACATCCTGGTTGATTCCTACAGATTCCTGTAGTTTCTGTAATTAACCTCACTAGATCTTCTTGTTGTCCTGCCTGTAAGTATGAAAATACGGTGTCTAACTGTTCTAGTATTTCAGTGTCTGCTAACCAGATAGTAGGAGGTTCAATTTGTGAACTGTCTAAGTCTCCTTCTACCTCACTCTCACTGCCTCTTTCGTCCTCCCCTGTGCATACAACCTGACATACCTGGTCCTCCTTATCCTCCTCGCTACGATGGTATTGTTTTAACATATTGATATGACACAGCCGATTCTTTTCCCTATGATCTGGGGTATCTATCAAATAATTTACGTTACCAACCCTCTTAATTACCATGTATGGACCACTGAACCGTGCTTTCATGGGATCCCCCTGCAAAGGTAGTAACACTAACACTTCATCCCCTGGTTGTAATGTTCCGGCTACAGCTTGCTTATCTGCCCATTCCTACATCTTTGTTTGTGGAATTTTAAGATGTTTTTGAGCCACTTTGCAGGCTCCTGGAACACGGACGCAAAATACAACATAGATTCGGTCCTCTGTTCTAAAAGCTTTTCTTTGATTAATTTTGGAGGACCTCTTATCTCATGTCCATAAATTAATTCAAAAGAGCTAAAACTGGAAGATTCATTCGGTGAATCTCGAGTAGCAAATAAAAGAAAATCCAGTCTTTTGTCCCAATCATGGGAATATTCATGATAATATGCTTTAATCATTGTTTTGAGAGTTTGATGGTACCTCTCTAAAGCTCCCTGTATCTGTGGATGATATGCTGTGGAATTTAACTGTTTTATACCCAAACTACTCACTATGCTTTGAAAAGTTTTCGACTTAAAATTGGAACTTTGATCCAACTGGATCTCCACCAGTAATCCATACCGAGTAAAAAATTGGGTTCACTTCTCTACCACTATGAGATGTCATATCCATAATAGTGATAAAACTGGTGTCCTACTCTCATTTTTGGTAATGGTCCCACACAATCTACTAACACCCTACAAAACATGTCCTCAAAAACTGATAAGGAAATTAAGGGTGCCAGTTTGATTGTAGGTTGTGGTTTTCCAACCATCTGATATGTATGGCACGTTTTACACGACTGCACCACGTCCTTGTGAAGACCTGGCCAGTAAAACTGTTGATCTCCATGCACTTGAGTTTTCTGTATCCCTACATGTCCACCCATAGGAATTTCATGTGCTATCTGTAATATCTCCTTACAATATTTGAGCGGTACCCACTACCTGATGAACAACCATCCCCTCTTCATCTGCTGGTCTGTGAAAGGTCTCCACTTCCACAATAGTATCGCATTTTTAATATAATAACATTCTGGCACTTCCTCAGTTTCAGCTTCAGTTTGGGCTGATTGTACTTTCTTACCTAACTCCGTTGTTGAGATTCGACTGGAGAAGATCCACTGAGCATCTCTTTCAGATTATCTAAGTTCTTAAAGAAAGCTTCAGCTAACTAAATTTCTGTTTGTGGTATCACTTTGACCTCCGACGATGGACTTTGCTTAGCCATTGCTCAGGTCATCACATACGAAGGAAAAATTCCTGGAAACTTTTCCTGTAACTGTCCTATCTCTTTAATCTTACTTGGGTTTTCTGCAATTGTGGGAGTAAGCCAACTCCATCTGCAGGTAACTTCTGGACCAACCCTACTGTCATTGTCCCAGGCATTAGGGGAGATAGTGGCATAGTGGTATTGTCACTAGACTAGTCATTCAGAGACCCAGGGTAATGCTCTGGGGACCTGGGTTCAAATCCTGCCACAGCAGATGGTGAAATTTGAATCCAATAAAAATCTTGAATTAAAAGTTTGAAGATGACCATGAAACCTTTGCCAATTGTTGTAAAAACTCATCTGCTTCACTCACATCCTTTAGGGAAGGAAACCTGCCATCCTTACCTTGTCTGGCCCACATGTGACTCCAGACCCAGACCCACAATGATGTGGAACAAGGGCAATTTTAGGCTTGGGCAATAAATGCTGGCCTAGGCAGTGACACCCTGATCCCATGAACAATTAAAAAAGGTCACACTCCAAGTGCACCCAGTACAAAGGTACAGGTATATACTCCCCACAAATATTATTCTTTAAACTTTGGCTTTTAATGAGCTTTCTGGGGGGAATCATTATGTCTTTCTGCAGCAAAGTGTTTGAGTGGTTCCCATATCCTTTAATACAATCATAGGTTTAGCTGCTTAATTTGAGGGAGAAGGGGTTACTTTTCCTCTCGACACAAACTATAACTCTCACATATCTTCTTTACCTCTCCTGAACTCACAGCAGTGTTCACACTCGGACTCACAGCTGTAGTTAATGCTACAACTTGATCTGTTGTATTTTCAGTCAGGGCTCTTTTTCCTGAATCATCCTGACTTACCCCGATAAGTCCCATGGATTTCCCGCATAACTTCCCAGCAATCTGCATGAACGTGTCCCATCTTGTTACAATGGAAACACTGAGGCTTCAAAGATCACTTTCACCCTCAGTGCCTTCCTTTCTGGTCTGAGGTGGAGTTTCCAGGGCGTTCCCACATGTCCCTTCTCTTCCCTGGCCACTTGCCTTCCTTCCGCCTTCCCACCTTCTATTCTTCTTGGGTTTGTGAGGATGATGGAGCAAGGGTTTGAATTTATGGAGCAGCTCATGATTGTCAGCCATCTCTGCTGCTCAAGCTGTTGCCACCCTCTTCAACTTGGTCCTAAATACAGGATGAAGTGAATTTTTAAATTCTTCCAGGAGAATTACTCCCCTAAGAGCTTCATACGTTGTATCTACCTTTAATGCTCATATCCACTGATCAAAATTACTTGGCTTTACCCTCTCAAATTCAGTATAGGCCTGTCCTAAGTTGTTTCTTTATGCTTCAAAAGTTCTAGCTGTACGCCTCAGGGATCAACTCATACGCACTAAGAATAGTCATCTTTACTGCATCATAATCCACAGAAACCTCTTCTGAAAGTGATGTATAAACCTCACGAGCTCTACCCACCAACCTACTCTGTAGGAGCAATGTCCGGGTTTCTTTTGATCACTTCATTTACTTAGCTACCTTCTCAAATGAAATAAAGAATGTCTCTGCATCCCTTTCCTCAAACTTTGGAAGGGATTGTACAAATTTAAACATCTCCCCACTGGGCTTTGGGTTGGGAGTAGCTTTTTCATCTTCAAAATTTTCCTCAACATCTGAGGTCTCTTTTTTTGAATTCCAGGCTTTTAAGTTGGTATTCCGTTTCTCGTTTCTTCTGTCTTTCCTCCCTTGCTAACTGCTCTCTCTGAAGGTCAAGTTTTGGCATTTCCATTTCTCTTTCTTTTCAAGTTTTCTCATCTCTCTTTCCCTCTTTTCCCTCCAATTAACGTTTTTCCTGTTCCTTTTCATGTTCAAGCTGCTTCATTTGCAACTGAATCCTAGCTAACTCAATTGACTCACCCACTGGTGCATGTGGTCTCTCTTGTATCCCTTCCAATTTCAAATGCTGCGCTATTACCTCAACTATGTCTCTATTCCTCACCCCATAGTTAATTCTAATTTCAACTTCTCCGAATCACAGAATCACACAGTGTAGAAGAGGCCCTTCGGCCCATCGAGTCTGTACCGACACGTGAGGAACACCTGACCTACCTACCTAATCCCATTTACCAGCACTTGGCCCTTAGCCTTGAATGTTATGACGTGCCAAGTGCTCATCCAGGTACTTTTTAAAGGATGTGAGGCAATCCACCTCCACCACCCTCCCAGGCAGTGCATTCCAGACAGTCACCACCCTCTGGGTAAAAAGGTTTTTCCTCTTGTCCCCACTAAACCCCCTACCCCTCACCTTGAACTTATGTTCCCTTGTGATTAAACCTTCAACTAAGGGAAACAGCTGCTCCCTATCCACCCTGTCCAAGCCGCTCATAATCTTGTACACCTCGATCAGGTTGCCCCTCAGTCTTCTCTGCTCCAACAAAAACAACCCAAGTCTATCCAACCTCTCTTCATAAATTAAATGTTTCATCCCAGGCAACGTCCTGGTGAATCTCCTCTGCATCCCCTCCAGTGCAATCACATCCTTCCTATAATGTGGCGACCAGAACTGCACACAGTACTCCAGCTGTGGCCTCACCAAGGCTCTATATGACTCCAACATGACCTCCCTACTTTTGTAATCTATGCCTCAATTGATAAAGGCAAGTGTCCCATATGCCTTTTTCACCACCCCACTAACATGCCCCTCTGCCTTCAGAGATCTTTGGACACACACGTCAAGGTCCCTTTGTTCCTCAGAACTTCCTAGTGTCATGCCATTCATTGAATACTTCCTTGTCAAATTACTCCTTCCAAAGTGTATCACCTCACACATTTCAGGGTTAAATTCCATCTGCCACTTATCTGCCCATTTGACCATCCTGTCTATATCTTCCTGTAACCCTAGACACTCAACCTCACTGTTAACCACCCGGCCAATATTTGTGTCATCTGCAAACTTACTAATCCTACCCCCCACATAGTCATCTATGTCGTTTATATAAATGACAAATAATAGGGGACCCAGCACAGATCCCTGTGGTACGCCACTGGACACTGGCTTCCAGTCACTAAAGCATCCTCTGTCATCACCCTCTGTCTCCTACAACTAAACCAATTTTGAATCCACCTTAGCAAATTACCCTGCATCCCACGTGCATTTGCCTTCTTTATAAGTCTCCCATGTGGGACCTTGTCAAAGGCTTTGCTGAAATCCATATAAACTACATCAACTGCACTACCCTCATCTACACACCTGGTCACCTCCTCAAAAAATTCACTCAAATTTGTTAGGCATGACCTCCCTCTGACAAAACCATGCTGACTATCCCTGATCAAACCTTGCTTCTCCAAGTGGAGATAAATTCTCTCCTTCAGGATTTTCTTCAATAGTTTCCCTACCACTGACGTGAGACTCACTGGCCTATAGTTCCCTTCTTAAACAGCCGAACCACATTAGCTGTTTTCCAGTCCTCTGGCACCTCCCCATGGCCAGAGAAGAATTAATACCAGAGAGGTTAATTCCATTAACTTAGCCTTGGTTACATTTTGTAAATCAGTCAGGGATAAATCTTCCATCTCTAGAAAACTCTTCACAACTTCCAAAGCCATTTTGGTTTACTAATGTATAAGAAGTCTGGTATTTGTCCTTTTATCCTTTAATAATTATTATCACCTGTTGTCCGCACTTCAAACTCGCACAATCTATGTTATGACTGGGATGGACAGAGTGCACAGTTTATCTAGCCTCACTACTCCGCAGTCATACCATTAGTGTCAATGTTTAATTCACTCAACAAAATGGCTAATTAATTACCCCTACTACTGTTAAACCCTGAATAAAAGAGAATTTAACCAGGGTTCTTTCAATAAACTCAGAATGACCGAATTATTACAAAACAAAACTGCAAACAAGTTGCAAGAACTGGTTAACACACAATTTATAATCTGGAGATGTAACTATCTATCCTTTTTAAAATTCCCAACACACACACATGCACACACGCACGCACACACGCATACCCCACACACCCCTCATGACACACAAACACACACACACACAACCCCAGACCGCAACCCCCCCCACATACATACACACCACACACACACACACCACACAAACACACACCACACCCACACACACACACACACGACAAACAAATAGGCTCTCTGCAGAGATGGGCAGAGCCCGTCACCTCTGCTCACACGCCCAACTTTCCATACCTTGGGGATGTGGGTAAAAAAACATAATGAAAAAGATGAAGTTCGCAGTGTTTTAATGCTGTCAATCTGGTGCTCCCTCGTGTAAAGAAGGATCCCTAGTCCCAGCACATGTCTGGAGGTTCTCACCAATGGAGCTTCAGTGTGGAAGAGAATAGAACCGGATCAATCCTTCTAATCTCAGCCTCTTGGGTTTCCAAATACAGATAAGTTCCAGTAAGATGAGGATTCATAGCTGGATACTGATCACCACACTGCATTCAGGCAAGGCTAGGAGACCACAAGCTGGGCAGCTTTCAGCTTCTCAGTTTATTCCAAACTGAGTTCAAAACGTAAAGCTATCTCTATCATGTGAGTTCTAGTAAAACACTAGGGCCTTTGTCCTTAAAGCAGTTTTTTTCCATCAATTAAAGTAATTGCAGTTCAAATAAACAAATAGACCTGAACCCCACCCACGCACGTATCCAGTATATGGAAAGTTGATGAGTATGGGCAGAGGTGATGGGCTCGGCTTTCTGAACCCGGGAAATGGCCTGACTTGCATTTCCCGGGCCCAACGTGAAAATCCTATCCAGAACATCAGACAGTGCAGCACTCCCTCACTACTGCACTACAGTGTCAGCATGGATTCTTGTGCTGAAGTCCTGGAGTGGGATTTAAACACAGCTCCTTCTGACTGAGAGACAAGAGTGCCACCCACTGAGCCATGGCTGACAGGATGCAAAGTTTCGGAAGCTGTGGATATATTGCTCCCTAAAAAGCCTCAGAAAGTTGGCAACCAAAGGACACAGATTCATGATGATTGGTAAAGGTACCAGAGGCAACGTGGGAAAAAAACCTAAGTTGTTCTGATCTGGAACGTGCTGCATGTAAGGGCAGTGGATTCGATAGTAACTTTCAAAAGGGAATTATGTAAATCCATAAAGGAAGTAAATTTGAAGAGCAGTGGGAAAAGAGCAGGAGGATGGGACTAAATGGAGAGCTCTTTCAAAGGGGCCAGCACAGGCATGAGGGGCTGAAGGGCCTCCAGCTGAGCTGCATTATTCTATGTTTTCAGGTCAATGTGAATGTGTTTCACTATTTCCCACTTGCACCAGCTTTTTCATTCATAGAGGAAAATATCCTTCCTGGGTTGATTTCCTTTGGAAAGTTAAATGTGATCTGTGGAAGTTTTCAATGCAAAGGGGTGACTCAGAGAAAAGGAAGTTCTCCAGTGAAGGGCTTGTTATCAAAACAACAAAGGTTAAAAATGAAGGAGTTAGGACACAGGTGGGAAGTCAGGTGGAACACTTTGATTCCCAAGGTAACAGGATTGTGAAATAAACCAACTGGGCAGATTTGATAGAAGAGAAGTGAGGGGGTGTATTTTGGAGAGAAGACTGATTGTAGGATATTCTGAGAGGCCTATTGAAGGAAACAGGGATCGGCTTAAGCTTATCTTTCCTGTTTTTAAGAATCATGGAGTCTACTGTTCATTGTTTTTAATGAAAATGTGGGAGTTAAGCTGTTCCCCACTTGATATAAATTTCTAATTTTTCAGCAAATTAACTATCATCTCAAAGAACTTCACGGAATGAATTACAGTAACAGTCCTTATGTAGGAAAGCAAAGGAAAATTTAACAGCCCCAATTTATTCTGTTATCTCGTCAACTCATTCTCAAATTTATAACTTATTCTTTCCCCTTAAGCAATCAGTTTAAAAAATTACTAAGATATATCTCAATGGTCCCCAATATTGTCAAAGCACCCAAAACTGATCCCTCTTGAAAAAATTCCAACCTCATCAAAGGACCATGGCCTTTCTTCCATCGCCTTCCTACCCATTATCTGAGCTTCTACAGTTCTCTCTAGAACAAGCCCAAATATTTTCCCTCCGGAGCTGTTGGGTCAGTAATTCCCAGAATCATGTGTTCCAGACGTGGTCAATTTTATGATGTCCTGACCACATCCCCACTTGCTCTGTCATAGTCAGGGATTGGCGAAAAATTTCTACAACTGCATCCCGAGCTCCTTATTTTCCCTGTGATCTGTAGCCTTGAGATTTTGTTTCTATGGTTACCAGTGCTGATCCCCTTGCCATGGCACTGGGAAGGGCTGTTAGGGAGGAATTAGTAGAAGTCAAGAATGTGGATAGGAAGTTGGAGAATATTATGAATGTAACATATCAATTCCTAGACCACAGTGCTTAAGTAAACAGAAATTCTGGGGATGAAAGTGAACCCCTCAAAAATTGAGCGGTTACAGCCCATCATGTCTGTGCTGGCTCTTTGTAAGAACAACTTGGCTAATTCCACTCCCATTGTCCTTTCCTCATAGCCCTGAAATATTTTTTTCTCTTCAGATAATTATCCAATTCTCTTTGAAAGCTACAATTGAATCTGCCTCCACCAAACTCCAAGCAGTGAATTCCTGATCCTAACCACTCGCTGTGCGAAAAGGTTTTCCTCCATGTCACCTTTGGTTCCTTTGCCATTCACCTTAAATCTATGTCCTCGGGTTCTAGGTCCTTCCACCAAAAGGGGACAAGTTATCCCTCTCTACTACGTCCAGAACTCTCATGATTTTGATTACCTCTTAAAGTCTATCATTATCCTCCTCACAGTTTACAATAATTCCATCATCAAATGTTGAAATTGTGTCTTGCAAACTGGAGGTAAATTTAAGGAGCATCTTAAAGGAGGAGAGAGAGGAAAACGTGGAGAGGTACACACATTGCGCCTGTTTCAACTAAACAAAATAAGTGACAGCCATTCACTGGTTCATTCCTCAGGGCAATGCCTTGACCAATCAGAGTCAAGCTGCCTGGTTTAAATTTCAAACAATGCTTGGCAGTTAGTTGTCAGTCAGCATTAACTGGTGCATTCTCCATGGCAACACCTCTACCAGTCAGAGTCTGCTTGCCAACCAATCAGCAGTCTTTTCTCATACAGTATAAAGAATTGGTATTCTTGCAATTATCTTGATGAGTGCAAGACAAAAAGCTTCAACAAAATGTACTTTCTTGGCAATACTTAGGTGGGCTAAGTAGCATTAGTGGGAATTTAATATGGAAACTCGAATGTTGATATACAACAGCACAGGAGGCATTGCTGATTAAAACTTCAATGAACTGATTCAAAAACAATCACTGGAGGAGAACTGTTAACCAGATCAATCAATATAACACTAGAACTCACCTTTAGGATTCTTTGATTTCCTCATTACAACAAACTATTTTAACTCTTGTGCAACTCTGCAGCAATTAATGTCCACTAGGAGAACATTGAGTAAGTTTGGGCGATGTACCATTCAAAGGCCATCAATGGCCTTTCTTATCCAACTATTGTGGTCAGAGAATCACTTGTAATGGCTTCTCTTTCTCTTTCCACACTGTTACCTCTGCTGTTCCCAAGGATGTATCCTTAGTCCCCTCCTATTTTTCATCTACATGCTGACATTTGGTGGAATCATCCAAAAGCACAGCTTCAGTTTCCACATGCATATTGATGACACCCAGCTCTACCTCACCATCAGCTCTGCTGATGCCTCCATTGATCGTTCCACGGCTTTTTAAACATTAAGGGTTTGGGCAAATGGAGAAAAAGAGATAAAAAAGGAAGCAGAGACCAGTTCTTACAACTACTGAGAGGCACAAATGATATGTATCTGCTTTGGCTCCATTGATAACACTCTCAGCTGAGTCAAGAGGTCTGTGTCCCAATGCAGGGGCTTGAGCACATAATCCAGGTTGACACTTCAGTGCAGTACTGAGGGAGTGCACCACTGTCGGAGGTGCTGTTTTTCACATTAGGCGTTAAACCGGAGCACTGTCTGCCCTCTCAAGTGGATCTATCTGATACCAGGGAAATATTCCAAAGAAGTGCAGGGGAGTTCTCCCCAGTTTCCAGGCCAATATTAACCCTCAACCAACATCACAAACAAACTGATTATCTGGTCATTATCTTTTTGTGGGAGCTTGCTATGCACAGACTGCTAGGTTTCCCTATGTTACAGCACTGAATGCACTTCAAAAAGTGCTTTGTTGGCTGTAAAGTGCATTGGGAAATCCTGAGGATGTGAAAGGTGCTATATAAATGCAAGTCCTTTCTTCTTTGTAGTACAACAGCCAGTAGTTATTTAATTAAAGCTGCATGCACAGAAGCAAGGGCCAGAAATATATGCTTGATGAACTCAGGCAAGAGTAGTGACCAGAATATTCCCATCCCTCTGAACAAGGAAAGAAATGTAATATACTGCATCTGGGCTCTGTAGATTGACCACATTATCTGATTAAGAATAGAATGGAAGGTTTTAATAATGGACAAAGCACTTTGGAATATCATCCTGGCTATCTGCTGGAACCATTGGTGTGTCATCCTGTGAAACGGCAACCAGTCAAGTTTGCGAAACGTAACACTTTGAGATTAGGTTTTGTACCCACTCTTGCTGATTTCCCACGATCCGTCATCACCCAGCCAGCCCCCTCCTCCCTGCCTGCAAGCAAACATCACCCACCATTTATTCAGCCTTTCAGCATTTTCCTTACACCCACCCTGGGCAAATTATCTCCAGCTCTCTGTCCCAGCAAGCGCTTCATTAATCTTGTACAAAACTGAACCTCCCATCCATGCCAGCGACGGACAAACTTACCTAACACCAGCTTGTGCTTTTACCTTCGCTGCCAGGTTATTTCTGAGCAGATCTCTCAGTGCTGGCTCGCAGCCATATCATTTTCACTTCATGCTTATGGTTCAATGTTTGCAGCTCTGAAAGGGGGACAATAGGGGCCCAACAGAGCTGGAAGCCCAATCGGTTTTGAAGATGCTGTGTAGTAGAAAGCCCATGGGGCAAATTCAGAAACACAACCGTGAGCGAGTGGGAACGGTTTGAATAAATGATCACTTTTCATTTCAGAGCCCCGAAGGTTTGTATATTTCAGCGGCGTTAGTTTCGCCGAAACCTGTTTAAGACGTAAGCTGCTTCGGAATCGTACTCTGTGTAGCTGATTTGTGGCTTTCCAGAATGTTCTAAAAAGAAGCATGCTCAGTTATTGTAAGGAAAGTCCTTCCAAAAATCAAGCGTTCAGCAACAGGGTAAGTGCCGTCGTGTCCAGGGGATCAGTGTTGGGCTAGAGACTGCTCTGCATTTCTATAGCGATTCCCCAGTGGGGTGGGGTGGTGGAACTGTGCGTTGGGGAGCTTTAGATTGTAGGAGTAAGGAAATTCTAAATTAAAATTTAAAACAACACTGCTAAAGTCTGTTGATTTTTCCATCTCACTGTCAGAGGAGTCCATCATGGTTATTTACTCTGACCAGAAAGGACTCTTTAGCAATGTTTGGATAATTAAGTCAATATTTTTCTCCCCCTCCTCCTGCACTTTTAACCCTCTTTAAAATGCCTACCATTCTTTTCTCTCTGCAGCCCTGCCCCAATGCCTCTGGTGATTTTCAGTGTATCAACCCACTCACATTTGTCTGAGTTGTCTTTCAACCTCTCCCGGCCAGCCAGGCACCAATCAAATCGGCTGTGATTGTACCTCAGCCGTTCGTCATGTGTGCAAGTACAGCCAGCGGAAGGGACATGTTCCAACAGGTTGGGAAAGTTACATTGACAATCACAATAAGTTCCCTAATTGTCTTTACTTGACGACGCCACTGTTCACTTACTTAGAATTGTTCACAAAGCGTCATTGTTTATAAAAAGGACAGACCACACAGCAGACTTGTTTCTTTTTTTAAAATTGTGTTCTTGGTATTTTTTAAATTTATTCTTTCATGGGATGTGGGCTTCGCTGGCAAGGCCAGCATTTGTTGCCCATCCCCAATTGCCCTTGAACTGAATGGCTCACTAGGCCATTTCAGGGGGCAGTTAAGAGTCAACCCCATTACTGTGGATCTGGAGTCACGTATGGGCCAGACCAGGTAAGGAAGGCAGATTTCCTTCCCTAAAGGGCATCAGTGAACCCGATGGGTCTTTGCAACAATCAATGATAGCTTCATGGACACCATTACTGAGACTAGCTTTATGTTCCAGATTTTATTCACTGAACTTGAAGTTCACCAGCTGCCTCGCGAGATTTGAACCTGAGTCCCCGGAGCCTGGTCCTCTGGATCACTAGTCAGTATGTAGGCATCGCTGGCAAAGCCAGCATTCATTACCCATCCCTAGATTCCCCAAGTTTGACACACTTGAGTGGAAACTTCAGAAGGCAACCAAGAGTCAACCAGGTTGGTGTGGTGCTGACTGGAGCTGCACCTCCCCCCCCACCCCCCACCACCCCGCAACCTACCCATATTAGGACAACAGGAAGCTTCCCTGAAAAATATTAGTGAACAAGTTGGAACCGGTTAAGGAGTTTAACTGGCTAGATGCTGAGAAAATGTTCCCCTGGTTACGTAATCTAGAACACAGGCTCACAGGCTCAAAATAAGGCATTTGCCTTTTAGAATTCAGATGAGGAGAAGCTTCTTTATTCAAAGGGTTGTGAATCTTTGGAATTCTTGACGCCAGAGAGCTGTGGATACTCAGTTGTTGAGTATATTCAGGACAGAGGTCGGTGGATACTAAGGGAATTAAGGGATATGGGGACAGTGTAGGAGAGTGGAGTTGAGGTAGAAGGTCAGCTGGGGTTTTGTTGAATGGTAGGGCAGACTCAAAGGGTCACATCGCCCATTTCAGGTCCCATTTCCTCTGCTTGTATGTTCAAAGACCCAGCGCAGGCATGATGGGCCAAATGGCCTCTTTCCATATTGTAAGGTGCTATAACTCTAATAAGTGAATAAGTCAATCACCTACCCAAAACAGTCACAATGGTCTTTATCAGCTTCATAGGCATCTTGCCGCGTTTGATAGAGCCAGTGGTATGTGACATCAAGTTCAAGGTTTTCTTCCTCACGTAGATATAGATCCGTAAATACATCATTACTATGATGAAAAATGTGCAGAGGTTGAACAAAGCCCAGAAGATCAAGAAACTCCTGCTGTAAATGGGGGCCAGTGAGGAACAGGTGCTGATGTTACAGATACAATTCCAACCCATGTTGGGGATGGCAGCCATGAAAATAGCCGTTCCCCAGATTGCCAGGACGAGGCAAGTGACGCGGCGCTCCGACAGGTTGCTGTGCAGCCTCATCTTCATGACAGAGAAGTAACGCTCGACCGCTATTACCAGTAAGCTGTATAACGAGGCGCAGAAGCTCACGTTTAAGAGTGCCTCGCGTAGAAAATACTGGTGCACTGTCAGTGTCCTCGAAACGTGGCCCGTGTGAAACATCAGGAAGACGTAGGCCAAGCTGGCAAAAATGTCAGCGGCTGCTAGATTGGCGAGCAGGTAGTAGAAAGGGAAATGGAATCTGCGGTTTCGTGCTACTGCAATGATGATCATAGCGTTACACAGGAAGATGAACAGGCAGCAGAGGATACCAAAGCCCAGGCCAACATAATAGGTTTTCTCAAAGATATTATCTTCAGAGCCACTCTTGTTGCCGTTGAGATTGTAGAAAAATAGCATTGTTTCATTATAGTAACAGGTTGCCATTTTCTCTTCCAGTTTCAAGTCTGTAGGAGGAGAGGAAGTGAATAAATTAAGTATCGGGCTAATTGAGAAGTCCCTTCATTAAACATCTAACCTCAAACCATTTCAGTACCAGCAACAAGGAGACCATTTAGTAAAAGTATATCAGGAAATATTGATTTTTTTGTGTTTTGTCCTTGCAGCAGTCAGGACAGGGGGGAAGCTAGGGTTTTTTTTTTATATATTCATTCCTGGCCTGGGATGTGGGCATCACTGACAAGGCCAGAATCTGTTGCCCATCCCTAACTGCCCTTAAGATGTGGTGGTGGTTAATCCTCCAGAATTGGCCTGAATATTCCTGAAATTAAGCAAAAATCTCCAAGACAACTCCAGAGAAAAATTAAAGGGGCATTAAAGTGTGTGTCTGTGTCTATCTGTGTGTGTGTGTGTGTGTGTGTGTGTGTGTGTGTGTGTGTGTGTGTACGTCCGCATATCTGGTTGTACGTGCGTGGATCTGGTTTTGTGTGTGTGAAAGTGTGTGCATGTGTGTGTGTCTCTGTGTGTATGTGTGTAGCTGAGTGTGTTTGTGTCTGTGCACTCAAGTTTGTTTGCATGGTTTTGTGTATGTGTAGGTGAGAGATCGTGTGGATGCATGTGCCAATCCATGTGTGTGTGTGTATATGTGAGAGTGTGTGTGTGCACGTGTGCGTGTATGTGTGAGAGTGTGTGTGTGAGAGAAAGAGTGTGTATTTGTGTGTGTGCGTGTGTGTGTGTGCGTGTGTGAGAGAGAAAGTGTGTGTGTGTGTCTGTATGTGGTTATGTGTATGTGCATCCATGTGTGTATGTGAGAGAAAGTGTGTGTGTGTGAGAGAGAAAGAGAGTGTGTGTATGTGAGTGTGTGTGTGTGTGTGTGTGTGTGTGTGTGTGTGTATGTATGTGAGAGAAAGTGTGTATGTCTGTATGTGGTTTTGTGTATGTGCATCTGTGTGTGTATGTGAGAGAAAGAGCGTGTGTGTGTGTGTGTGTGTGTGTGTGAGAGTGTCTGTGTGTGTGTATGTGAGAGAAAGAGAGTGTGTATGTGTGTGAGTGTGTGTGTATGTGAGAGTGTGTGAGTGTGTGTGTATGTGAGAGAAAGTGTGTGTGTGTGTGTGTGTCTGTATGTGTTCATGTGTATGTGCATCTGTGTGTGTTGGTGGGATACCTGTCTTATGATACTTGGCACTGATTCATCAGAAAAGGAGGAAGGAGAACATCAATCCCCAATTGAAGGTTTGTAATGTTAATATGTAGTCCTGTACTTACCCACAACAACTACTGCCTCCTGCTGTAAACCTCAGCTGTAGGACAACAGGTAAAATCTTCCTTCCGTCTGCTTAATCCAGTCATCCAGCGTCCTGAAAGGAAGTGACAGTACAATGGTTATAATATGTCATTCAGGCTTGAGCTGATCGCTGGCAAGTAACGTTCACACCAAACAAGTTTCAGACAATGATCATGCCCAACAAGAGGCAATCTAACCATCTCCCCTTGACATTCAATGGCATTACCTTCACTGAATCCATCACCATCAATATTTTGGGAGTCACCATTGACCAGAAACTTAACCGGAACAGCTACAAGAGCAGGCCAGAGGCTGGGAATGGCATTATTATTGCTGAATCCCCCACTATCAACATTAATACTATTTCACATGAATCAACTTTTGATAACAACATGGTTCATTCTTAATGCCCTCCGCTGTGATAAACACGCTACATACATCACCCTCTGATGTAATTAACATGCTACATATATCGCCCTCTGCTGTGATTAACGCACTACATCCATCCCCTCCGACGTGATTAACATGCTACGTACAAAACCCTCCGACATGATTAAAACACTATATCTATCCTCCTCCGACATGATTAACACACTATATCCATCACCCTCCGATGTGATTAACACACTACATACAGCAACCTCCGATGTGATTAACACACTACATATAGCAACCTCTGATGTGATTAACACACTACATACAGCAACCTCCGATGTGATTAACACACTACATACAGCAACCTCCGATGTGATTAACACACTACATACAGCAACCTCTGATGTGATTAACACACTACATACACCATCCTCTGATGTGATTAACACACTACATACATCACCCTCCAATGTGATTAACACACTACATACATCACACTCCGATGTGATTAACACGCTACATAATCACCCTCCGATGTGATTAACACGCTACATACACCACCCTCCGATGTGATTAACACACTACATACAGCAACCTCCGATGCAATTAACACACTACATACACCAACCTCCGATGTGATTAACACACTACATACATCACCCTCCAATGTGATTAACACGCTATATCCATCCTCCGCTGATGTGAATAACACACTACATACAACAACCTCCGATGTGATTAACACGCTACATACACCATCCTCCAATTCCTCCAATGTGATTAACACACTACATACAGCAACCTCCGATGTGATTAACACACTACATACACCATCTTCTGATGTGATTAACACACTACATACAGCAACCTCTGATGTGATTAACACACTACATACAGCAACCTCCGATGTGATTAACACACTACATACAGCAACCTCCGATGTGATTAACACACTACATACAGCAACCTCTGATGTGATTAACACACTACATACACCATCCTCCGATGTGATTAACACACTACATACATCACCCTCCGATGTGATTAACACACTACATACATCACACTCCGATGTGATTAACACGCTACATAATCACCCTCCGATGTGATTAACATGCTACATACACCACCCTCCGATGTGATTAACACACTACATACAGCAACCTCTGATGCAATTAACACACTACATACACCAACCTCCGATGTGATTAACACACTACATACATCACCCTCCAATGTGATTAACACGCTATATCCATCCTCCTCTGATGTGATTAACACACTACATACAACAACCTCCGATGTGATTAACACGCTACATACACCATCCTCCAATTCCTCCAATGTGATTAACACACTACATACAGCAACCTCCGATGTGATTAACACACTACATACACCATCTTCTGATGTGATTAACACACTACATACAGCAACCTCCGATGTGATTAACACACTACATACACCATCCTCCGATGTGATTAACATGCTACATACAGCAACCTCCGATGTGATTAACACGCTACATACACCATCCTCCGATGCAATTAACACACGACATACACCATCCTCCGATGCAATTAACACACTACATACATCACCCTCCGATGTGATTAACACATTACATACACTATCCTCCGATGTGATTAACACACTACATACACCATCCTCCGATGTGATTAACATGCTACATACAGCAACCTCCGATGAAATGAACACACGACATACACCATCTTCTGATGTGATTAACACACTACATACAGCAACCTCCGATGTGATTAACACACTACATACAGCAACCTCTGATGTGATTAACACACTACATACAGCAACCTCCGATGTGATTAACACACTACATACACCATCCTCCGATGTGATTAACACACTACATACAGCAACCTCCGATGTGATTAACAGACTACATACACCATCCTCTGAGGTGATTAACACGCTACATACAGCAACCTCCGATGTGATTAACACACTACATACAGCAACCTCCGATGTGATTAACAGACTACATACACCATCCTCTGAGGTGATTAACACACTACATACATCACCCTCCGATGTGATTAACACACTACATACAGCATCCTCCGATGTGATTAACACACTACATACACCATCCTCCGATGTGATTAACACACTACATACAGCAACCTCCGATGTGATTTACACATTACATACACGATCCTCCGATGTGATTAACACACTACATCCAGCAACTTCCAATGTGATTAACGCACTACGTACAGCAACCTCCGATGTGATTAACACATTACATACACAATCCTCCAATGTGATTAACACACTACATACAGCAACCTCCGATGTGATTAACACGCTACATACATCACCCTCTGATGTGATTAACACGCTACATACACCATCCTTGGATGTGATTAACACATCACATACATCACCCTCTGACATGATTAACATGCTACATACATCATGCATTATCTGTGCTGACATCACAGATGGATTAACGTTCACCCACTGTTATAAGGTTACTGACTTGTACTATTAGTAATAGAATTGATCTGCAGACAACTATCTAAGTGAAAACATTAAGTTTATTTACACCATGTTCAGCAGCAACTACATGTGCGCTTCCAACTCCAACTCTATCTCTATACTGACTAGAGATAGCCCACACTACTCTCCTATTGGTTACTACAGATCATGTGATCTTTCTTAACAAATATTATTCTTAAAGGTACATTGCACACTAAATAAAATCATAATTAATACACCCATAGATCCAATGATTGTTCAGAAGAAATTTTACTGGTTTAATTTCCCCCTCAAATTCAGGAGGAAATCATCACTTGAACAAAGGTTAGAATAATACATGAATTATGGACATTTGGATGATAAACACACTGAACCTCATCTCAAAAACAAATCTTCAGTAGAGGCATGAAAAATGGAGGGCATGAATGAAGGATTGCTTCCTGGCCCCATTCTCTGAATTCTGCATTTGTTATGGACTTACAACGATTTGTTTAGTATACTTCCAAGGTGGGGTTAATTACTATGATCACAGTTCCCAGCGCTTTCCATCTTTTTATTCGATATGACAGTGAAAATCTCCATCTGTCTGGTCACCCCCATGATCATCTGATAAGTTTCCCAATTAGAATCAACAAAAAATTCCTAAGTTACTGCGTGTTCCAGGAGAATTGTTTAATGCTCCTCGTACACAACCAGGTTTGTGGTGTCATGTGCAGAATAATACAAACTGCACAAAATTCCTGGCTCAACCTCAATACGATCTCGTGGGACTGACAATGTAAATGTTAAGAATCTTCGTTCTAACCTCTGAGTATACTGAACTTACTCCCTGCAGCTGACCATGAACATAAGATCAGGAGGAGACCACTCAGCCCCTCCAGCCTGTTTCACCATAGATCATAGCTGACCCGTATCTTAACTCCATCTATGCACCTTCATTCCACATCTATGAATATCCTTGCCCAGCAAAAATCTATTAATTTCAGTTTTAAATTTTGATGATCAGAGAGTCTTGGGTGTATAGCATCTTACAAGGAGTACAGGAAGTTGATGTGCAGATACAGGAAGCAATTAGGAAGGCAAATGGCATATTGGCTTTTATTGCAAGGGGATTGGAGTACAGGAACAAGGCAATCTTACTATAATTGTACAGAGTTTGATGCGACCATGCCTTGAATGCTGTGTGTAGTTTTTGGTCTCCGTATCTAAGCAAGGATAGAGTTGTCCTGCAGTTGGAACAGCAAAGGTTCATTAGCTTGGTCCCTAGGATGAGAGGTTCCATAGGGAGCAGAAATTCCACCTCCAGTCTACCAACAGCCTATTTGTTATTAACTAACTGCAGGCCAGCTGATTATCCTTTAGATGGGCTCTCCAGTACCGACGTTTCAGCCAGAAGGGCAGGGACAATGGTGCTCCCTATAATTCAGCCCTATGAGTTTCGACCTGGGCTTCTGTTCCCATGACAACCAAATCACACGGGCCTGTCTCTGGGCAGAGTTCAATATGACCACCATCCCCACATTCCAGAACATTTTGTTTTGCATTAGATTAAAAGAAGGGAGTTTAAAAATAACCTTCTTATAGAGTCTCACATTCATAACGATGGACTTAATTTTCATGGAGCCGGGGTGACTCCATGGAGGCATGAAAAAGGCGACCGTGACCTGATTCTGGGACCCCCGACCAGCTCCTGGAGTCTCTGATTTTTAACAGTGCTTTTGAAAGGTGTTGGCTGGTTTGGGTCCCGAGCCTACACCCTGCATTCCTGACCTGGCCAGCTCCATTGCGAGCATGTCCTAGTCCTCTGCGATTTTCATGGAAAAGTCATTGTTAACGGCACCTCAGAGGTGTTGTGAACCATAATCTGGAAGAGGGAACCTTTTAAAAGAATTCAAAAGCTCTTACCCATTGCCCTAATGCCACCTCATGGCCAGGAATGCATAATAAGGCTTGGCTGAGAGCCCAGACATCCATTAGACTGTTGAAACAGCTGAGTCCCAAGGAATATATTGATTGGTTAACAGCTCTGGCTCTCTGATCTCTTCTGTCAATTGCACAAAGTGAAAATCCCATCTTCCCAAGCACTTTCTCCTGAGGCTACGCATCTTGTAAATGAAAATCCAGCCCAATTTTTGCTTTATCAATTCGCTTCCCCTTATTGAAGGGTCTTTTCTGGAATTCTGCAGATAATTGCAACTACAATGAAAAGAGAGCCGACTGTTTTAGAACAGGAACTGTAAAGCCAGGCCTGCTTTCTCTATCATTTAATTGCATCAGTACAAATGAGATCCCCAGTGCCCATTCACATATCTTTGCTATTCGATCCTGTGTACTGTCAATCAGATGCAAGGTTTAAACTGGAGGCAATTTATTCTGTGAAGTGGCAAGTGAAGTGCTAAGCAGGGTATTTTTGATTTTCCAGTGGGGAGGTGGGTCCGGGTGCAGGGAGCAGGGGTGTATGTACTTTAACATAATAATTACCCCTTTTGAGAACCAGAGGTGACAGGAAGAAAAACAATGGGCAGAATTTTACGGCAGTGGGATTTTACATTCCTGCTGTCATCAATGGCACTTATAACGTCCCCGTCCCCACTGAAATGGGGCCATAAAATTCTGCCCCATATACGCAGGGATACAGGTGTGATGCTCTGGGATCTACTGCCTGAGAGGGCAGCTAGAAGCAGATCCCACAGAAACAAACATTTAAAAGGAAATTGAAAGGGCAAAGTTTTCAGGGCCAGGGAAAAGACCAGGGGCAGAGGGCAAAAAATCTGGCATAAGCACGATGGCCAAATGACCTCCTTGTGCACCAAACCATTGCCTGGTTCTGTGACTGCTGAACAGCTGTGAGCTAGGAGAGATGACACACAAAATGAAGCTGCCTTTTAAGAGACCTTTACAAATGGAGACTTAAATAATGAACAGTTCAGAGAGCAAGTATCAGGGAGAAGAGCCAAAATTCAAAGAAGCCCATGGTGTTGCAGTGCTTTGAGGTATTTCTGAGAGATGTGATAGGGTGCCATGCACTCCTGCATTGTCCCTTTATCTCTGTATGGTGTCTACAACTTTATGTCTTGATTACACTATGGTTCCTCTCCCGCTTTGTGAAATAAAATGGTTACAAATTAAATGGCTCGCCCTGAAATGTTACAGAAACGGCAATCAAGGTCGGAATCACAAATTTGTAACAGTCAATACTGCCCCCCCTAAAATTCAAAGCCTATCACAGAGCTCCAATACATTTGGGAACAGAGGGCACTTCCTCCGCAAAGATGCCTGAGAGGGAGTTATAATCCTTGTAAGGTTTTAGAGGACATAGCCGAGCATCTTTGCTCCCACATCAGTCTCTGCTGAGGTGGAATAATCAGTTCGTCATAGTGAGGCACAAGGCAGCGATTAAACGGGGCAATGCTGCTGACAGGATAGGCCAAGCAGACAAACGGTTTACAATCACTAACACAGCTCAGATTATTGCAATTTTTATTCTTGAGTATGTTTAGTCTTACCTCAATGCAAAGTGCTGCTGTCAGCGTTCTTAATCAACTTTCATTTTAGCAATAGTCGCTGTGGCAGTACAAAATTTGAGTGTTGCTGCAAAAGGAGACATTCTGTCAAAGCTGTTCATCTTGCACTCATCAGGACAGATTCAGAAGAATACCAAATCTCAAAGGGAACAAAAATGTATACTGCACAAGGAGAGGGTGCTAATTGGTTGGCAAGTGTACTCTGATTGGTAGAGGTGTTGCCGTGGAGACTGCACCAGGAAACAGTTAACTGCCAAGCTTATGTTTAAATTTAAACCAGACAGGTCGACTCTGATTGGTCAAGGCATTGCCGTGGGGAATTATCCATTTTATTAGGTTTTCAGGAATTTACAATTTATGAGGTCTTGTGGAGCTTTTGGAAGTATCTTTGCCTTTAAGCCAGAAACTCCAGGCAGAGCCATCCCTCAGGCACGGTGAATTGGGGTGACCACCCTGGGACCCGCACTTTGGGGGGCCCCGCACTTCAACATCACGGTGCCAGATGTAATACTTTGCACATGCCCGTCAGGGTGTGCGTGTATTGCAAACGTGTACTTACATTTTTTAAAAATCCGCCAAGCACAGTGAGACCATAGGTACCTGGGACGTGAAGTCTTTTGCTTTTCACAGAATCGCACTCAACGTGGGGATGGAGATGGAAGCCGCCGTGGGGGTGACCTTTGAATGTGTGTGACCCTTCGTTTCTGGTCCAGTTTGAAGGCGCCCATTTAATTAACGTAAAGGAGCGGCCCTATTGTTACTTAGGATACAACGGCTAGCACTAGTAGAAGCAGAGACAAATGGAGGAAATATAACTCAGGTGTGGTGGAATGGCAGATAAAGAAGAAGAGGGAGGAAATGGATAAGAGCCTGAAAGGTTTGCTGGAAAAGTTCTTGGTTTTTAAATGTGTTTCGGCTAGTGAGGAAAATGCTGAATTAATAAATACTCCAGCGAATGTACCACCAGGAAGAGGATATTAAAGGCAAAATGTACACAGCTTGATAAAATAGCCAATACTTCCGATGCTAGTTCCACTGAAGAAGAAATATATGATCCAGCAAATTATACATTAGAAGTACAATCTAATATAACTACATTGTAATTACACGTCTGGGCGCTATCGATATTTAACCCGCAGGCAGAAGCTGCCCTTGATGCTCATTATTCTTTAGCCAGAGAGTGGTGAATCTATGGAATTCATTGCCACAGAAGGCTGTGGAGGCCAGGTCATTGAGTGTATTTAGGACTGAGATAGATAGGTTCTTGATTGGTAAGGGGATCAAAGGTTACGGGGAGAAGGTGGGAGAATGGGGGTTGAGAAACTTATCAGCCATGATTGAATGGCGGAGCAGACTCGATGGGCCAAATGGCCTAATTTCTGCTCCTATGTCTTATGGTCTTATGGTCTTATAACCAGATTTCATCTGTATAAAAATGTTATGAGGGGCCCCACACAGTGTGAATTGACCCGCACCCTCCGGGTTTGAGTCACACCCCGGGACTTGATTTAAAAGGAAGTTGCATTCATAACACAGCCAAACAGGTTGAGTGTTGATCTAGTAAATCCTTCCAACACACGCCAGTGGCAGGAGGTAAGAGTCAGAAAGACTCCTGTTCAGCCATGTGATGGAAAGAAAGTTGGAGCCTCTACCATCACTGTCCATAGTTCCAGGCTACAACATGCAGGTTGCCACAGCAACTCAGACTCCCTGACCCACCACACTCTTTACTGAGCTTTCATACAAACAAGTTGTTGCTGTCGCCATTGACAGTTCCCTCGAAACAAGGGTGGCGTCTGCCACATTTCATGATTCTTGTGTGTCCTCGGGTGACTGCGCAGGCTAATCCTGGAGGCAGAGAGGACAGCAGTTGCCCTGAGGAAGGGGTATTCTCGAACCCGTGTTCAGTTCTTTCTCCTTCTGCTTACACACAGGGTACACATTCATGTGTGACTCTTGTAAATCCATTGTATTATAAAGGCGCATTCAAATAGAAACCATTGTATATTTAGGCATACTAACAAACTTATTTTATGAAGTCACCACACTCTGCATCCTGACCATGGGGTGCCTGCCAGAGCAACATATCGTTACATCAGGCTGCTGACAGCAGGAGCAATGAAGACTGAGTTACAAAGACAGCTTGTTTGTCCCTAGGTTCTGGATTTAGTTAAGGATGAGAAGGGGTCCTGAATATGGGTGGTTACATCATCTGGGGTTGGTGCCTCTCAGGATATTGAGTCGAGTGATTAATATTTTATATCAAAACTTAATTCTTGGGATTCCTTCATCACTCATTCTGTGCTTACTTATACATTGGATCCCAATGTGGCAGTGTAGTAAAGTGAGGTACCCTGTCCCATTAAGAGAATGCAAGTCTGCTGATCATGTGACAGCACCGACAAATCACTGTACAGCACGGGCAACTGGGAACTGTAAGCCTAGTTCTGGAGGTTTTTGAGTGAGCATGTATGATCAGGTGCTCTGCCCTGTGTCTCAATAAACCATCACTGTTTATTCTTACATCAGTCTCTCCGATTATTGATTGCAAACAGCAAGTGAGGAGAACATAGGAAGGCGTGCAGTTAGAGTTCGGTTGGCCAACAAACTCATTTACCCAAGACCTAAAAGGGACTGACTCAATTTACAGGATTCTGATCTTGGTTTTCTGATCCCTCCATGCCAAGCCCCTCCCTAGCTCTTCAGCTCCGGAATTCCCTCCCTAAACCTCTCCTCCACTCAACCTCTCTCTCACTCTCTCCTCTCTTTAATATGCCAGGTGAAAACCACACAGTTAACCTCATAGGTCACCTGTCCTATGAAATCTTTATGGCCTTCGGCTCGGCGGGTGGGTGCGGGGCCTGCTCGCTGAGGTGTAAAATGACGCGCGGTGACGTCAGGTGGGTGTCCAGCCATCACCTCACGTCATTTAGATTTTCAGTTCGGAAGGCGGCTGCCAACTCAGCTGTGCGCCCGCCGACCCATCAAAGGCCTATTAAGGCCATTTAAAAATCAATTAAAGTAATAAACCGAGCGGCCTGTCCAACCTTCAGGTTGTCCGAGGGGCAGGCAAAGAGCCCAGGCGGGCTTTGCATTTTTCACGGAACCTCATCCAAGGGCGGAATGAGGCTTCATGAAAGGTTTATAAATTAAATAAAGTTTTCCATTAATTTTCACTGACATGTGACAACTGTCAGATGAGGGGACAGGTCCTAATTTTTTTTTCCCTTTCGTTATTTCAATTTTTGAAAATTAAACTAATCTCCCCTGAGGCACAGAGGTGCCTCGGGGAGATTTCTGCGCTCCTTCACGCCCGCGCAGGCCCCCAGCTCAGGGAATCCCCTCCCCACCCACACAGGGAGGGGTCAGCGCTTCCAGGCCCGGGTCACGCTGGGGGGGGCCTTAATTGGCCCGCCCACATAAAATGGCACACACCTCTGAAGTGCCACTTACTTTGTTAAAGGTATGATATTGAAGCAATTTATTACTACTTGTTTACTTGTACAATTGAAGCAAAGCTCCCAACACTGTTTCATTGAAGATGGACAGATTAATGTTCCCACTCAAATTCCTGTTTTGAGAAACTCGGGTAATTTTCTCTGAAACTGATTGCGAAATGTTCGCTGGGTTAGAATTTGGCTGTAAACTCCTTCCCCCTTGGGCTCTGCATATTTCTGGTGTGTAGTGAACCGTGCCCTCTGCTTAGTTTTGTGGGTCTCATCCTCGAAAGGAAACAATCTCGATTCCTTTTTCAAAAGTTTTGGAAGGCAATTAACAATAAAAAAAGTTCCCTGACACTCACATTGTGCTGATATCAGAAATGATACAGCAAAGAGAGGATAATGTTATACTTTGGAAAACCAGATGGTGAAGGATAGAACTGAAGCTAATCTTTACAAACCTTTACAAAATATTTATTTACAGAGATATACATTACAAGGCACCTTCTAACCCAGCAACTAAAGTTTCAATCTGTTCCCCTTTATAGCAGCATAAGTAAAACCCTAGTTACCATCGAATACAATTAAATATCATTAAATATATAATGGACAAATAACACCATGCCTAACAACAACACCAACCTGTATTTATATAGTGCCGTTAACACAATAACATGTCCCAAGGCCTTTCACAGGAGCATTTTGAAGTGAATTTTGACACCAATCCACAGAAGGAGGTATGAGCAGATTACTAAAAGCTTGATCAAAGCAGTAAATTCAAAGGAGTGTCTTAAAGGGAGAAAGAGAGGTTAAGAGTCAGAGGGGTTTAAGGTGGGAATCTCAGAGCCTCAAGCTAGGCAGCTGAAGGCTTGGTCCTTAATGCTGGAGTAATTAAAACTGGGCTTGCTTCAGTGACCAGAATTAGATACACTCAAACACCTAATGGGGCTGGAGGAGGTTACAGAGAAAGCGAGTGGAGAGGCTACAAAGGGTCTTAAAAACAAGGATGATAATTTTAAATCTGAGGTGCCTTTTGATCAGGAGTCAATGTAGGCCAGTGAGCACAGGAGCGATAAGCGAATGGGATTTGGAGCGACTTAGGACACAGACAGCAGAGTTTTGGATAACCTTAAACTTGCAGATATATATTTTCTCATACGTTTATGGGATAAGGGCATCACTGGCTAGGCCAGCATTTATTGCCCATCCCTAATTGCCCTTGAGAAGTTGGGGTGAGCTGCCTTCTTGAACCGCTGCAGTCCCTGTGGTGTAGGTACACCCACAGTGCTGTTAGGAAAGGAGTTCCAGGATTTTGACCCAGCAACAATGAAGGAACAGCGATATATTTCCACATCCTGTGAATGAGTAAAGAAAAGCAAATGGCTTCAGTCTTACCAATATTTAACTGGAGGAAATTTCTGCTTATTTAGTACTGAATTTGGACAAGAGATCTCATAACTTTGCAACAGTAAGGGAATCAAGAGAGGTGGAGGTGAGATATCACTTAGTGTTGTCAGTATACATTAGGGGGAGATGGTAGCTTGTGATAATGTAATTGGATTAGCGATCCAATGGTTTAGGCTAATATGCTGGGGGCATGGGTTCAAATGCAGCTGATGAAATTTGAGTTTTGTTCAGTTAACAACTTGATTGAAGCATATAAGACCCTGAAGGGTCTCGACAGGGTGGATGTGGAGAGAATGCCCCCTCTTGTGGGAGAATCTAGAACCAGGGGTCACTGTTTAAAAATTAAGGAGTTGCTCATTTAAAACAGAGATGAGGTGAATTTTTTTTCATTCAGAGGGTCATGGGTTTTTGGAACTCTCTTCCTGAAAAGGCAGTGGAAGCAGAGTCTTTGAATATTTTTAAGGTAGAGATGGATAGATTCTTGGTAAGCGAGAGGGTGATAGGTTATCGGGGGCAGGTGGGATGCAGATTTCAGGTTACTATCAGATCAGCCATGATCTTATTAAATGATGGAGTAGGCTCAAGGGGCTGAATGGCCTACTCCTGCTCCTTGTTCATATGTTTGTAATAAATCTGGAGACAAAAGCTAGATTCAATAATGGTGACCGTGAAACTATTGTCAATTGTTGTAAAAACCCATCTGGTTCACTAATGTCCTTTAGGGAAGGAAATCTGCTGTCCTTACCTGGTTTGGCCTACATGTGACCCCAGGTGTACAGCAATGTGGTTGACTCTTAACTGCCCTCCGAAATGACCTAGCAAGGTCAGCTCAAGGGCAATTAAGGGTGGGCAACAAATGGTGACCTTGCCCACCTCCCATGAAAGAATAAGGGAACAAAAGAGAAAACTAACACTGTGCTTTGGGACGATGTCACTGAGGGGCAGCATGTAGATGAGAAATAGGAGGGCATCCAGGGTAGATTCTTCAGGGACAACCAGAGGTAATGGTGTGGGAATGGGAAAAGTATCTATCCCAGGAGATTCTCAATGATTCAATAGGTAAGAGTGGAATTAGATTAATTTATCTGGACAATGTAAGAGAGAAGGTGGATAAGGATTGTTAATTATATCAAAGACTCCAGACAAGTGAAGAAAATGAGGAGACAGTGCACCATACTCACTGTCGTATAGGGTATCGCTTGTGAGTTTCATAAGGGGGATGGAGGGGTAATTGCATCAGATTTGAAAGAGGAAGGAGCAGTACCTGAGGAGAGGGAGCTGTATACAGGCCAGGAAGGAAAGTTGGTTGGCTGTTTAGTGGGAATAGAGTCGAGGGAGCAGGGGAGCATCTCTGTTCATGATCAGCTTGGGACTAACGTGACAGGAGATAAGGAAGAGACTAGAGACTGATGCAGAGCTAAGTAGGGAAGGAAGGGTGTGGCAGAGAGAGCAGATAGCCTCAATCTTAGTAACAGGAAGGTCATAAGCTCCTTGCACTGTGCTTAGAGGGGACGGTGGAGGCAAGAGTTTAAGGAGATGTAGGTGGGGGAGAAAAGAAACTGCACGTTATATTTATATTTGAAGATGATGCTGATGTGGTGAGCAGTTTTGGCAGAGGTGAGCTGGTCTCGAATGTGCGCCATAAACATTCAAACCTGTGTTCCTTAAACTCAAGGAAGTGAAGATGGGGGGTGGGGGGTGGTAATTGGGTGGGGGGGCGGGTACCTTGGGAAATAATTTGGGTGGGAGAGAGTAAGGGTTTTAGGTCAAGTACCATATTAATATATGAACTCTATTCGACTACTTGCAAGACTTGTCATACCTATATGGTTCACATGCACTGATTGTGCAAGTGTGTATGTAATAAAGTACATAAAGGGCCAAGTGGCCGGCTCCTGCTCCTAATTTATAGGTTCATATGTAACAGGTAAGTGTGCATTGGTCTCTTGAAAAAACAGAGGACCACAAGCCGTACTGAAATTAGACGCTTTGTCTTGTTGAACTAGCTGTGTGAGGCTATTAGTGACAACGAGGGGGATCCATTAAGGTCCCGGCAATCTGGATAATTTTACTTCCCCGTCGACACCCAGAGCAATAATTGAAACTTACAACTGAAGAAATGTTAGATTTAGGTGTCAGCGATTGAAATTTCTCATTGTAATTTGACAATATTGTAAGCACTGCCAGATTGTAGGTGATAATATTCAAACTGCCCAAGTTATTACTTCCCAAAGATTGCTAAACTTACCTTCAGGTGCCAATCTATTCTTACAACATAGGGCACTTTGGGCTGAATACAGCTTCAACATGTTGTTATCCATTTGATACATTTCACCTATAGTTTATATGTCAGGAACTGGCAAATGTATAAGACATAAATATTTGAAAAATATATAATAAATCTGCGAGCGACATGTATAAATACTTGTTAATCGTGACCAGTGGTGACTGAAGCCAAATGCCAGGCCAGCAGGTTTCAGACTGACTGCTCCTTCATCCTGCTAGAATCTGAGAGAGTGGAATTTAGAAACCCAGGACAATGTTCCAGGGTGTGTTGCTGTTTTGTGCCCGACCCCAATAGCACCACCTCTCGGCTGGTAGGTCTGTGGTTGACCAGCGAATGCCTTTTCTGAGGGAAGGTCAACGACGCTATTTGCACAAAACTCTCCATAAACGTTTATTTCTCTGGCCCAAGAATTTGGCTTGCCACCCCCACCTGCCTGCCCATCTCCCCCCCACCCCCCACACCCCCGTGGAAGCAATGTCGGCCTGGAGACTGACTCAGCCATAAAGCACTGTGCGGCGGATAAACCGAGGGCCAAGTGGGACTTCTGTCCCTCACTGGGGAGCAGGGACCGCCCTCTGGAGTCGCCAGCCTTTCCGACTGGCCGACAGCTCCATCAGTCCCGGCAGCGCCAAGAGCGTGTTCGTGGCCGCTGCCGAGATTGCGAGGGAGAAGGAAGAAAGAAGGCCCGTGGACCCCCGGAGCAGGTAAGTCCGGTGACTCGGGCAGGGAGGGTTTGGGCAGGTCAGGGAGGAGGGGGCGGGGAGGGGGTGGGTGCAAGGCTGTCGGTGGGTAGGAAGGAAAGGGGGAGAGCCCCTCACTCATTGGGTGGGGCTGCCTCATGATCGGCAAAGGGCAGCCCAATAAGAGCAAACCGCCAAACCCGCCACCCTCCCCCTTCCTTCCTGCCCTTTGAAGAACTTAGTAAACAAAACTTTTTTTTTTAAAATTGGGCTTCTGCTCCCACCTGGCTGCCCACGCCAAACGTTTTATAGCGTGGGCAGCGTATTATTAGGTGTCAATTAGCTAGGTAACAAGCCTAATTGACCCTTAATTGTTTATTTGAATATGGTGGGTGGGCTCCCAATTTTGGCATCCGCCCACCACCCATATTATGGGGGTGAGCTTGGGTGGGGCGGGTGGCAAGTTGGTGGGGTGGGCACTCGTCCTATTTTACATGGCCCTCCCCCCGCCCAAAACACATCGGTGGGGGGGGCGGGGGGTGGGGGGGGGTCACGTTAAATACAACACTGAAAGTGTAACTTTAGTATAACACGGTACAACGTTTTGTTCCCCCAGAGAAACTCATGATCCTCCGATCTACGATGGAAATATTAAACATAAAGGAAATGTATTCAACGGGATATCCACCTGAAGCAAATGTATTGATATTATTGAATTGAAAGAGAAACCAGACCAGACTCTTACTGTAACAAAAAAACATGAACAATAAGGGCACCAGTATACTTGGTCAGTTACCTGAAGCACAGTATAAGCCTTTACAGGAATTTAAGTGCTAAAGGCATATTGAATACATGCGAATCCCAATAGTATCATCCAGTAAGTGGCTGATTTGACCAGAAATTCTACCGTAGCGATTTTCAGTTATGGCGACCCAGAGATCGGGGATTTATACCCCACCATAAGCAAGCCCTGGAACTGAATTTGGCCATTTATGAGCTGGTACCACTTGAAAGATGAGAACCTGACTCTAGCACCACACCAGGTGGTTGACTCCAAAGCCAAACTAAGATAATAACTACTAGGAACAGCTAGGAATGCACAATAAACGAGACCTCGCCCAGTATTAAAATCATAAGATGATTACAGCACAGAAAACAGTCATTCAACATGTCATGCTCATGTCGGCTCTTTGCAAGAATAACCCAAATGGACCCACTTCCCTGCCTTTTCCCTGTAGTTCCGTAAATGTGTTTCTTTTCTTTTTAGATAATTATCTAATTCTCTTTTGAAGGCCTCAATTCAATCTGCTTCCACCACACTTTCAGGCAGTAAATTTGGATACAAACCACCCATAAAATGTCTTTCCTCATGTCACCCTTGCTTCTTTTACTAATCACCTTAAATCTGTGCCCTCTGGTTCTCAATCCTTCCCTCAGCTGAAGCATTTTCTCCCCTATCCACTCCAGACCCCTCATGACTTTATAAAATCTCCTCTTAATCTTCTCTTCTCCCAGGTGAACAGCGCAATCCTCGCCAATCTATCCACATAACAGAAGTTTCTCATCCCTGGAACGATTCATGTGAATCTTTTTCATGACCTCATATCCTTCCTAAAGTGTGGTGTCCAGAACTGGACAGAATATTCCAGTGTTTTGCATATGTTCATCATAACCTCTAGCTTTTGCATTTTATGCCCCTATTGATAAAGCCCAGGATCCTAGATGCTTAGCTCTTTTTCAACCTTCCTGCCACCTGCAGTGACTTATGCACATATAGCCCCAGGCGCCTTTGTTCCTACATCCCCCTTAGAATTGTACCCTTTCTTTTACATTGCCTTTCCTCATTCTTCCTACCAAAATGAATAATTTTACACTTCTCTGTGTTAATTTTCAGCTGCCACATGTCCGCCCACTCCACTAGCCTGTCTATGTCCCTCTAAAGTTTAGCACCATCCTCCTCACAGTTCATAATACTTCCAAGTTTTGCATCATCAGCAAATTTTGAAACAGTGTCCTGTACACCCAGGTCTAGGTCAAGAATATATAATCAAGAAAAGCAGGGCTCCTAACACTGACCTCTGGGCACTCCATTACACACCTTGCTCCAGCCCAAAAAGCAACCGGTCATCAATTGATGACTGGTTGCTCAACCAATTTTCTGTCACTCAACCAATTTTGTATCCTTGGTGCTACTGTCCCTTTTATTCCATGACCTCTAACTTTGCCGACAAGCCCGTTGTGTGGCATTTCATCAAATGTATTTTGGAAGTCCATGTACACCACATCAACTGCATTATCCTAATCAACTCTCTGTTACTGTGAAGATGGATATTATTATTTTAATATTTTGGGAATATGGTGGTATTCTGCAAAGAAGGTTGTATGTGTGTGTGTGTGTGTGTGTGTGTGTGTGTGTGTGTGTCCATGATTAATTAAACCAGGAGAAGGTTAATAGAGGCAGCTTGTCTGTTAGAGTTGAGAGATAAAAGAGTAAAGGGGCTTGATGCATGCATTTGTAATGAGAGGTTATGGTGAGGTTGGATTTACAAGTAACTAGGTTGGGTTCTAAAAATTTGCACTAGGAGACAGATAGGGTCTTGGCTTTTCAGCTGTTAAATGTCAAACGTTTCATAAGTAAACAATGGAAGGCTATTAAATTTTATTTGACCCAAAAGTGGGGGCAATAAGAAAAATGAAATATTTTTATATTTTGAAAAAGTTGAGTTGATAGAGGTACTAAGGACAATGGAATCTAAGATGAAAAGGGAAAAGGATATTTAAGGAAAGATGTTGAGCTGAGTGTGTGGAGGCTGTGTGTGGGGGAGATGTCTGGAGACCAGCTTTGTGCTGAGGGGTGTGAAATCTGAAACAGCATCCAGGTTTCAAACCAAAGAAGTCTTTGTTTCAGAAAGCAGTTTGTTTTCTGAACTTTTTTGGATTTCCACAGCAGAGTGGAAGTGTTTGAGGAGTCACGTGGTATACCTTTACTAAAATAACAGCAATTTTTGCCTTGGGGTAATATCACTGGATCTTTATATTTAAAAATCTATAAGGGAGTGGTTGCCAAGTACTTTACTCGTGTGTTCTGACCAAGTGGGTTTTTTGGGGGGGATGTTTTGTAAAGCTGTTTCAACTGTGTAACTCTAGTAATATGTGTTTAAGTTTTTTTTTTCTTCTTGTTAATAAATCATGTTTAAAGTCCTAATGGTGTTACTGGAGTTCTATGCTTCAGGGTTCAGTAGCATTTCCTCTTCATTTTCAAAATACAAATAAAAAGGTTATAATCAGTAAGATAGATTTCCATCTGAGGTCTGTCTGGTTCAGCAAACAACATCAGCTGTGAACCGAACGGTTACTTCATCAAAAATCCAAGTTTTAGTTAAACATTACTTGCCCTTAACAAACCTGTGCTAGGTTTCCTTAATTAAACCACACTTTCCTAAGTGGCTGTTAATTTTGCCCTGATTCATCGATTCTAAAAGCTTTCCCAGCATTGAGGTTACCCAAACCCTGAGAAACATATCAAAAGAAAATTTACTTACCTCAGACCACATGAACAACTGATTGACAGCATATTCTGGGCATCTGACTCATGGATTATTCAAATGAG